>NW_027423197.1:0-147558 GCF_048934315.1 Petromyzon marinus
AAGAGAAAAAATAAGAGAAAAATAAAGAGAAAAATAAAGAGAAAAATTAAAGAGAAAAATTAAGAGAAAAAATAAAGAGAAAACTAAAGAGAACAACATCAAAGTAAGAAAAAATAAAGAGAAAAATAAAGAGAAAAATAAAGAGAAAAATAAAGAGAAAAGAGAAAAAATAAAGAGAAAAAATAAAGAGAAAAAATAAAGAGAAAAAATAAAAGAGAAAAAATAAAGAGAAAAAATAAAGAGAAAAAATAAAGAGAAAAAATAAAGAGAAAAAATAAAGAGAAAAATAAAGAGAAAAAATAAAGAGAAAAAATAAAGAGAAAAAATAAAGAGAAAAAATAAAAAAAAAAAGAGAAAAAATAAAGAGAAAAAATAAAGAGAAAAAATAAAGAGAAAAAATAAAGAGAAAAAATAAAGAGAAAAAATAAAGAGAAAAAATAAAGAGAAAAAATAAAGAGAAAAATAAAGAGAAAAAATAAAAAAGAGAAAAAATAAGAGAAAATAAAGAGAAAAAATAAAGAGAAAAAATAAAGAGAAAAAATAAAGAGAAAAAATAAAGAGAAAAAATAAAAAAAAAATAAAGAGAAAAATAAAGAGAAGAAAAAAGAGAAAGAGAAAAATAAAGAGAAAAATAAAATAAAGAAAAAAGAGAAAACTAAAGAGAAAAAATAAAGACCCTCTCCCCCCACCCCTCTCCCCCCACCCTCTCCCCCACCCTCTCCCCCCACCCTCTCCCCCCACCTCTCCCCCCACCCTCTCCCCCCACCCTCTCCCCCCACCCTCTCCCCCCACCCCTCTCCCCCCACCCTCTCCCCCCACCCTCTCCCCCCACCCTCTCCCCCCACCCTCTCCCCCCACCCTCTCCCCCCACCCTCTCCCCCCACCCTCTCCCCCCACCCTCTCCCCCCACCCTCTCCCCCCACCCTCTCCCCCCACCCTCTCCCCCCACCCTCTCCCCCCACCCTCTCCCCCCACCCTCTCCCCCCACCCTCTCCCCCCACCCTCTCCTCCCCCCACCCTCTCCCCCCACCCTCTCCCCCCACCCTCTCCCCCCCACCCTCTCCCCCCACCCTCTCCCCCCACCCTCTCCCCCCACCCTCTCCCCCCACCCTCTCCCCCACCCTCTCCCCCCCACCCTCTCCCCCACCCTCTCCCCCCACCCTCTCCCCCACCCCTCCCCCCACCCTCTCCCCCCCACCCTCTCCCCCCACCCCTCTCCCCCCACCCTCTCCCCCCACCCTCTCCCCCCCACCCTCTCCCCCCACCCTCTCCCCCCACCCTCTCCCCCCACCCTCTCCCCCACCCTCTCCCCCCACCCTCTCCCCCACCCTCTCCCCCCACCCTCTCCCCCCACCCTCTCCCCCCACCCTCTCCCCCCACCCTCTCCCCCCACCCTCTCCCCCCACCCTCTCCCCCCACCCTCTCCCCCCACCCTCCCCCCACCCTCTCCCCCCACCCTCTCCCCCCACCCTCTCCCCCCACCCTCTCCCCCCACCCTCTCCCCCCACCCTCTCCCCCCACCCTCTCCCCCACCCTCTCCCCCCACCCTCTCCCCCACCCTCTCCCCCCACCCTCTCCCCCCACCCTCTCCCCCCACCCTCCCGGTGTAGTCGGCACTTTGCTACGTTCATCATTTCGGTTTTTTTTTGTTATGCTTTGCTTAATGTAACCCCCCCTTTTTAAATGAAAGACCCAAAATATACTTTTTTTTCTTTCCCCTTCCCTCTCTCTTTACCCCCCTCTCTGCCCCCCCTCTCTCTCTACCCCCCTCTCTGCCTCTCCTCTCTCTCTACCCCCTCTCTTCCTACTCCATTTGCCTCTCTCTCGCTCTCTCTTTTTTCTTTATAACTACGACAAGTGCTGCATCGGCACGCTGCCCTTCCCACAGTCAAACGGCCTACGACGGGTAGCTTAGATCTGCATGCAGAGCTCTCCGTCATCTGCCACCGAGCACACGGCCTCCTCCAGCGCCCACTGCTCCTTGAAGGCCGGCACGGCGTGGGTCAGCCGCGTGTAGTGGAACTCCAGCAACACCCTGATCCGACCAGAGCGTGGAAGATGCCCAGGCTGCTGGCTGGACGTTGCCCCTCCAGGGCCACCTTCCTTGCCCTGTATATGGCGAGCTTGGCGTAGCCGAAGAGCACGTTGACCAGCCCCTGAAGATGTTGGGGTCTGTTGCCTTTCGGGTATCCAAAGAAGAGGACCGTCGGGGAGAAGTGGAGGCTGAACCTTAGGAGGATGTTTCTCAGGACCTTGAACAGCGAGTCCAGGCTCTTGCACTCCACATACTGGTGCGCCACCGTCTCCACTTTACCGCAGAACCGGCACTCCGGGGACGTGTCGGTGAAGCGCGCCAGGGAGACGTTGGTGGTGACGGTGCCGTGGGCGATGCTCCAGCTGAGGTCGCCGATGCGGTTGTACGTCGGTCTGCAGTAGAGTTGCCTCCAGCGAGGCCTCTCCGGAGAGACGCAGGGCAGGGCTTTCCTCCAGGCATGGTCCTTGTGGCTCCTCAGGGTGTCCTGTTGGTGGAACCGGACCATGTAGGAGTAGAGAACCTTCCTCTTTACATTTGCGAAGGCCACCTCCGGTAGGTCTTCTAGCCGGCACAGGTTGTGATCCGCCTTCGTTTGTCGGCATTGGCGATGCAGTGGCACGACTGAGAGCTCCGGTGGAGGGGGATCGAGAGGGGCCTCGTCATCCCCCACGCCGATGGGGGGCGTTCTCCCCGCTGCCACTGAGAAGGCCCCCTTGGCTTCGGCCAGGATCCGGGCAGCCACCCGGAGCGACTGCAGCCCTGTCTTTGTGGCCACGTCTGCTGGTCCGATCCACCGGCCCCGTGTTTCAGGCTCCACCAGATCTCCCATCCTGGTGAGCCGCGCGTTGGCGAGGCGCCTCTCCATGCCAGGGGTGGTGGTGGTGGATGGCAGCTTTGTCTGTGGGTTCCTGAGGATCGGTTCGACGACCAGATCCTCAGCCGATCACGGTTGGTTCAGCCTCCTGACGGCGAGGGAGCTCCATGTCTGCAGGACGCTTCTGTAGAAGGGTGGCAGCTGTCCCAGTGGAAGGCCCTGCAGGTCCATGTAGAATAGTTGCTTGGAGCACTGCAGACCCCCCAGCTGTTTCAGGAGGAAGGAGGCCGTGACGCTCCAGGCCAGTGCAGGGGCGGCGTGCAGGAACTTTTGCGCTGCCTGCAGTCGGAAGGTGGCCAGCTGACTCCGCACGCACACCAGCCCGTGACCGCCCTCGTCCAGTGGCAGGGCCAGGACCCCAGCCGCGACCCGATGTCCTCCACCTGACCAGAAGAAGTCGAGGACTTGCTTCTAAAGTGCGTTGACAAGGCTCATGGGGGGGTACAGTGAGAAGAGTCAGTGCCACAGTATGGACGTCACCAGCTGGTTCACCACCAACGTCTTTGTCCTGAAGGTGAGGAACTTGCACAGGCGACTCCAGGTGGCCAGCCGCTCCTTCACCTTCTCCTCCAGCTCGACCCAGTTCCTCTGCGGTGGTTCCTCCTCTGGTCCGAGGAACCCCCCCAGGTGGTGCAGCGATGTTGTGCTCCAATTGATGGCTTTTGTCTTCTCGGGACACTCAGTCATGTCCCACGCTCCAACCAGCAGGCCGCTGCACTTTTGCCAGTTCATTTTTGATGACGAGGCTTTCGAAAAGACCTCCTGGCACTCATGCAGCAGGGCGACATCAGCCAGGGAGCGCAGGATGAGGAGGACGTCGTCGGCGTATGCCGTCAGGACCAACTTGATGCTTGGTTCCCTCAGCACCAGGCCGCTGAGTCTCCGCCTTATGAGATTCAGGAAAGGCTCTAATGCCAGGGCATAAAGTTGGCCCGACAATGGGCATCCCTGTCTCACTCCTCGCTCGAATTTGACCGGGGCAGTGAGGGCGCCGTTGATCTTGATCATGCACTCCGCCTTGGTGTAGAGTAGGCGGATCGTTCGGACAAAGGCATCCGAAAACCCAAGGTCTTGAGGGTTCCTCCTCTTCCTCCCCCTCCTCCGCTCCGAACACAGATGGACTCGTCCGTCTGAACAAAGCTCGTCGCTCTCTGTGGTGTTAATCCCTCATACTAACATCATGCCAATCCCCCAGTTACATGCTAATTTACTGTTGATATCTAAACTCCTCTCCACCTCCTCCGTTCTGAACATAGATGGACTCGTCCGTCTTAATAAAGCTCGTCTCTCTCCGTGGTGCTAATCCCTCACACCAACATCATGCTCATCCCCCAGTTACATGCTAATTTCTATGTAAACTGCTTTGTCAAGGTGCTCTGTTCCTCCCACACAGCTTAAAAGACGCTGCCATGCTTGGCAGGGTTCACTCAAGCGCTGTCTTCCAGACAGTCCTGTTTCTTCACCTGAGGAAGGCTACTTGTGTTGTGGCCGAAACGTCGTGAGGATTTTATTCTGTTATTATTATTTTTATTATTTCATCTCCATTCTACGTGACTTTACCGAAAGAACCCAGAAGAACAATGAGCTATCATTATTGTGTTGTTGTTTGCAAAGTGCAGGGTCTTGAGGACTTTGTGGAAAAGTGCGGAATAAATGCAAAGTAACTCCCCAAGAAGTGGTGGTGGTTGGACAAAAAGGACAATGGTGATGCCGATGGCTAAGGTCTCCTCCTGCGATGGCGAGATGTAAACTCCCTCGCATGGTATACAGGAGGTCGTGGGTTCGATCCCTATCCCGACCTTAACGCCTGTTATGTATTTGGAGTCCACGTGTTCTCTCTATCTTCCCTCTGCATTTAATCTGGCTGCTGATATACATTACCACGTGATGAGCCACTTCGTTGATCTATCATTTGTGGCCAGGTGGCTTCTAAAAAGAGCTTTATACCTGCTATTTTTTTTAAGGTGGCCATGGTGCTCACCGTGATCTACATGTTCCTCATGACGGGCACGCTGCTCGCTATGGTCGGCGACATTGTCAAGAACGGTATCCTCACACCCAGCAGCATCTTCTTCATCACTCTCGCGGGCATCCATCTCATCGCCGCGGCGCTGCACCCGCGCGAGTTCTTCTGCATCGTGCACGGATTCTTGTACCTCATCTGCATTCCCACGGGATACCTGCTGCTGCTCATCTACTCATTGGTCAACATGTACAACGTATCATGGGGCACGCGTGAGACCAAGGCGCCTACTGAGCCCTCCCCTAAGGAGGTGAGTTACTTTATGTGTTATCGTTATTGTCGTTGTTGTTTTTGTGTCGAACGTTATTTGGAGTTTCGCTCCATTCTCCTCTGTTGCTCCGTCCCGCACCTCCGATTAGCATGATTGGCTACGTACATTGCAAAAAAAGTGTAACATATGCCCCCAACCCCCGCCAAGACGAAGGCAGCGATCCCCATATAGCTTTTAACCGACCGTTGGGGCAAGTGCTGTTAGCGAGTAGCACCTGTGAAGTCCGGAATGGCACATAAGAGGGTAGGTGGCCAGCACCATGCCCGGCCGCCTTTGTCTCCATTGTTGTCATGTTTACTACATCACATTTGGCTATTTTTGAGGCTTTTTGAGGGAAGGCCAAGGACTGGTCCAGATGTATGTATGTTGAACTTCTTTCACACCATGTGTAGCCAACTGTGCTAATTGGAGGTGCGAAGGAAGGAAAGTTTCTAAACACAAAGAGCAGTTTTTAAGAAATTAGTTTTCAATGTAATGATTTAAAAGTGCATAGCTCCAATTGCTTTCTCATATTGGAAGGAAGAGGGTTCCAGATGGACGCACAAGCGCACCCAAAAGCACGCGATGTGGTCACTGTCTTTGTTCAATGGTTAGCCAAAATCCACTGATGAGAGGATGACCGGAGCTTGCAAAATTATCGTTTATGTTTCTTGACAAGAACGGTGGTGGTGGCTGTGCCACTCGTGTCCATTAATCCAACACGGTGGGTATCGAGGAGGAGTCATTCACTGACTTTCCAGGAGAGTGTAGTATGACAATTATGGACTATTTGTTCCATCTGAATAGAACGCAATGTTTCCCCCTCGCATTTGTGGGTCTATTCCATGGTGTTCTGGTTTCCCGTTGGCCAATAAAATCTTCATACATGGAGGACCGCAGAGCTTGGACAGTTATTGGCGCCAGTTCACTGAGCAGCTGAAACTGCCTTCCAGCTTGTGTGCGCTTCCCGCTGGTTTGATATCATTGAAGGACCCTGCCTTCAGCACAATGCCCATCCTCCTGTCCCAGCAGAAGAAGGAACGCAAGCATCGTTTGAATGGAACGAAATGCTATATACTGCCACTCGAGTGGGACTGCTTCCAGTGGAGGATCAGCGTCCATCCGAAGAAATACTCGGCACTGAGTCAGGAGGATGACAGTTCAAGGTGCCACCACCTCACTGAGAGCCTGTAGCCATGCTTTTAACTTTGATCCTTACCTCTCGTGTATCGATAGTTCAACGTTTATGTCCCATATTATTGAGGGACTGTGTTATCTTGGTGTGGTTTGGGACTGTTGTTTTGCTGCCTTGCCCCAAGTTATGCATTTAGTATTGAAAAATTGGCAGTAACTGATGTACTCATGCAAGTTGCACTCATATACTTTATTTATTTTATTATATTTCCTATACTTAGCACTGCTATCGTTTTATGTTCTAACTTTATAATCCCCTACACCTACTGGACATCTGTGAAAATAGGTTCATAGCTCATCGGACTCCTCCGGCAGTAGAAATACAGATTATGATTATTGATTGGCTGTGTCGGGTGGAGGAGGATTTACAACGTAACATTTTACTCAAGTCAATACTGAGTCTTGTCTCAACTTATTAACTGTGATTCTAGTTGTGCTTGTATCTTAGGCGCCGTGGTGGGTAGATGTTAACTACCTCCCCTGGTATGCAGGAGGTAGTGGCTTCGATCCCAAACCTGACGATGCCTGTTGCCTATATGGAGTCTGCGTCTATTCCTTTCTCTCCCCATGTTGGTGTGGATTTTACTCCGGGTTCCCTGATTTTTTCCCTCCTCATTTAGAATCATCATGTGATTAGAGTATTTGGCTGCTGTAATTTCCACGTGATAAGCCGCTCATTGAGTTATAATTTGTGATATTCAGGTCGATTCTACAAAAAAGCTTCCTAGCTCAGTGGGCCTTACATGGTAAAATAAAAATAATGGTTTAGTTTAACAGTTTATCATCATCCCTCCCAGCCGAGTGGAGTCGTGCACGGTGGAACTCGACAGAGAGATGAAGCTGCGTCCAATTGAGGCCAGACAACAGGACACTACGAGCACTCAGATGGAGCATCCAGAAGGAGCAGAGATCGAGGCGAGAGGAGATGACATCGCGAACACTCATATGGAGCACCCAGAAGGAGCAGAGACGAGACCAGAGGACATCGTGAGCACTCAGACAGATCATCCAGAAGGAGTAGAGAGTGAGGAGAGACGACAGGGCATCGCAAGCACTCAGACGGAGCATCCTGAAGGAGCAGCGATCGAGTCGAGAGGAGAGAACATCGCAAACAGTCAGATGGAGTATCCAGAAGGAGCAGAGACGAGACCAGAGGACATCGCGAGCACTCAGACAGATCATACAGTAGGAGTAGAGAGCGAGGAGAAACGACAGGGCATTGCGAGCACTGGGACAGAGCATCCTGAAGGAGCAGAGATCGAGTCGAGAGAAGAGGACATCGCAAACACTCAGATGGAGCATTCAGAAGGAGCAGAGGCGAGACTAGAAGACATCGCGAGCACTCAAACAGAGCATCCAGAAGAAGTAGAGAGCAAAAGTCGACCTCCAGAGCAATCAGACACAGACCTCGCCCTCCATACCAAAGGTAATATTTTCATCAAACAAAGACAAAGTCTTCTTGGTTCTTTCGTTAAAGTCACATAGAATGGAAATAAAATAATAAAAATAAAATTCTCACGACGTTTTGGCCACAACACAAGTAGGCTTCTTCAGGTGGAGGAACAGAACTCTCAGGACGACAGCGCTTCAATGAACGCTGCTAAGATTCGCAACGTCTTTTAATCTAGGTGGGAGAAGTAAAGCGCCTTGACAAAGGAGTTTACATATCAAACAGGATAATTGAGCATTGAAATAGCGGTGTTAAAGTGTTGGATCAGCAGGGTGTTAAAGTCAGAAATTCGCATGTAACTGGGAGATTAGCATGATGTTATTGTGAGAGATTAGCATGTGACTGGTCACGGAAATAGCTATGTTAAAATCAAAGTTTACATATCAACAGGGCCATTTAGTATATGGACACTAAAGGACTGCAACTATCCAACTATCATACAATAAACCGATGTGAAAAAAACTAAGTATAAACTACGTCAATATAATAAATGTACTCAATATATTCTTCAATAAGTTGAGCTATTAACATAAAGTAACTGGGTATACACTACACTATATAATGAATACCATATAGTAAACTAATAAGAAACTAAAATATAAACTACATCAATGTTATTCTTAGTTTTTTCGGTAAAGTCACGTTGAAGAGAAACAACAAAATAACAAAATATATATAAAACAATAAAAAATTCTCACGACGTTTCGACCATAACTCAAACGGTCATCATCAGGTGTGTCGGTTTGCATAAATTTATTTTGAAAACGGCATATTTATTTATTTATATATAAAAATAATAACGTTTGCGTCACGCGCAACGATTGGCAGTTTGCCCAGGACTAGTCCATCTATTTTTTGAAAAGAGGAGGGGGGAGACGAAATTTGTTTTTATGTATGCTGTCTGAAAGCCACTGTAAGCGTGAACAATCAATCAAGAACTGAAATGATTTATCAAATCTTTCCAATGATTGCTAAGATAGAATCCATCTTCTCGGTTGAAATTGTCTCTGTGCTTGTATATGTGAATAGCCTCATGAACGAATCTCTCATGGAAGCCAGATGGCTTACAAAGAACCTCCGTCTTGGAAAAGTCAATGGCATGTGAGCCTAATGTATAACGACTTATTGTTAGTAGCTCAGCTGATTGGAGAGTATATAGAGTTTATTGATAACATTGATGTAGTTTATACTTAGTTTTTTCACATCGGTGTATTGTATGATAGTTGGGTAGTTGCAGTCGTTTAGCGTCCATATACTAAATGCCTCTGTTGATATATAAACTTCGACTTTAACATAGCTATTTCCGTGACCAGTCACATGCTAATCCCTCACATTAACATCATGCTAATCTCCCAGTTACAAGCTAATTTCTGACTTTAACATCCTGCTGATTCAACACTTTAACACCGCTATTACAATGCTAAATTATCCTGTTTGATATGTAAACACCTTTGTCAAGGCGCTTTACTTCTCCCACCTAGCTTAAAAGACGCTGCGACTCTTTGCAGCGTTCATTGAAGTGCTGTCGTCGCGACAGTTCGTTCCTTCACCTGAAAAAGGCTACTTGAGTTGTGGCCGAAACGTCGTGAGAATTTTATTTTATTATGTTTTATTTGTATTATTTTATTTCCATTCTACGTGACTTTACCGAAAGAACCAAGAAGATGAATCCCTGCAGTCACGAAAGCTTTAAATCGAAAATTAAATGCGAAGTCATTGCTTGTCAGTTAAACAAGACCGAGCATCTGAAATCACGCGATGCGGTGACCATCTTTGTTTGATGAATGGATGAACGAAGTGTGGGTGATGGTTAATGCTCCTAGACGAGATTAGCAAGCTATTGTGATTCATTTGTGGCAAGCACTCTGGTGTTGGACCAGAAGACGCCAAAAGGCGTACAACTCAAAAACAGCGCACTATCAGAGTATTGAGGGCTCGGGGTGAGCATTTAACACCAGTGGAGACTAGGCTCTAAGAAAAGCCGTCTCGGGTGTGGACCAATCAAATTCAAGGACAGTGCATATTATTATCAGAGTTGTCTCTTTTGTTTGCATTTTGATTGCTTGTGTTGTGGTTATTGCAAACACGATGCCTTGAATAAAGGTGTCAGTTTTTGTGCCAGTTAAAAGGGTAAAACCTATTACTATTACAATATTAATATTATTCATCGGAGTAAGTTGTTGTTATTTGGACAATCGCACAAAGTGAACCTTCTGTCCCGTGGATGGGAATGCATAGGAGGAAGACGAGTTTTGGAAGAGCATGATCAGTGACTACCTCAAGCCTCTGGAGGAAGATGACGATCACAGGAAACGCGTGAAGCAGGAACTCTTCGAGATAAGAAACAAGGTACTGGCAACGCGTCATCGCGAGTACCGGAGATGCTTCGATAACAGAAAAATTGCGTTCCAGCGACAACGCGTTGTGCAAACAGCAGGCGTTAAGCGAGTACTTACCGTACTTGGCATGTGGTAGAAGAAGATTTAAACGGCATTGAATTACCTATGCCTTATTATTCCAACGAATTAATTGTTAATTGTTCCAATAATCCGCTAATCCTGTAAAATACATGAACAATAAAACAATAACAACAGAAGTGACCATTTGGCGTCGAGAGTGGACAGTGGGGGAGAAAAATGAACGCACAAAGAGGGGATCCATAAACAGCCCGGGGTCATCCCCCCCGCCACTCGGCCAATGCAATGTAAATCAGGCCTGGTCTGTCTGTCCCAACGTGCAGGGCACTTTCGTCTACTTCATGATCAATGCACTGTGGCTGGTGGCGACCCTGGCACTGCAGTTCGTGGGAGCCGACCTCTACATCCAGATCCCGAGCACGAAGAACGAGGGGACGGTCATCGACGTGCTGCCCCTCGCCTTCATGTTCCTCATCACCTTCTCCTCATTGTCCAGTTCCTGGCCATGCTGTACCACAGCTGAGGAGGAGGGGAGGGGGTCGACCCATGCGTGGCCATAGGGGGTGTGTGTGCATGCCGACTCAGTGACCAACAACAGTAACGATTATCTGAAATGGTCCTGGACTTCCCCCCTTGTGCCGTACCGGCCTTCATAGGTGCCACTCGCTGACAGTACTTGCCCCAACAGTATCTTAAGGCTATCCAGGAGATCCATGTCTTTGCCTTTATGTGAGTGTGGGCAGTGTGCTTATGACCAGCTCCGGTTTCGCAGCCGAGGTCTCACTCCGAAACAGTCGGGCAGCATTATCTTTTCATCGGCTGTGTAACACTGGGTGGAAACTACTTGGTTTGTCATTCCATGCGAAGCTCCGGATTTTATTTGACCACATTGATATCTTCCCTTCTTTATTCTTTCGAGAAGGATGTTGAGGTGTCTAAAGTAACATCTGCACCGGTTAGAAACATTCAGGTCACCCTGCCTACAATGCATCCTGGGTTTAACCAGACTGGATTGTGTCAGGAGCTCACATATTCTTAAAAGATCTAGACACACTCCCATTGGTGAGCTCCTCTCACAAGCGTGGCTGTGTTGGCTGGGTCATGTAGCCCCCATGCCCAGCCACTGCATGGCAAAGCAACTATTATTTGGCAGGATAGATCAGACTAAAGGGCACGGCATGGGCTAGGGAAAAAAAGGAATGATATGGTACAAGAGGATATATAGAGATGAGTGGACTTGCCAATAACTGGTACCAGCGGTCTCAAGATTGGCCACTCCTGAGGAGATGCTACTTGGCAGTTGGAGGCAGTCGCCCACCAGCAATAATGGAGGGCAGAGGAGCGATGCTCGCATCCATAAGCAGAGCACCGGGCAGCTAAACACAACAATTTGGCACAGTAGGGGTCACAGCTGGTGCATTGTCAGTCATCTCAGTCAGTCAACCATTGGCTCCTAGGTCTGTCCCGTTAACTCCTGACATTTTGCCACCGTGGCGCCCCGTGCCCCTCCCCCTTCCCCTCCGTGCCCCCCCCCCCCCTCTGCCCCCGTTCAGGTTGTTCACGCTGCTGCACGTGCTCTCCTACGTGGAGTCGTCGTCGTCGGGCCAGCAGTCAAAGAGGGGTGCTGTTGGTCGAGACAACAAAGCATTCGTCAACGATGGAGACGACGATGACGCTCAGCAGCGCCGTCTCAGAGAGATTGTCTTACAGATCCCTGGACCCCCTCCTCACACGCCGCACGTGGGTCCCCTCCCCGCACACAGCACATGGACCCCTTCCACTCACGGCGCACCTGGACCCCCTCCTCACAAGCCGCAAGTGGCCCCCCTCCATGCACGCTGCTCGTGGACCCCCTCCTCGCACGCTGCTCGTGGACCCCCTCCTCGCACGCTGCTCGTGGACCCCCTCCTCGCACGCTGCTCGTGGACCCCCTCCTCGCACGCTGCTCGTGGACCCCCTACTCGCACGCTGCACGTGAATCCCTTCCACGCATCCTCGCACCCTGCACGTGGACCCCCTACTCGCATGTCATACGTGGACCCATGCACGTCGTGGTTTATCAATGACGGTGCGGTCAGTAAAGGTGCAGCCCTGCAAGATGCTTCCCTTGTTGGAAGAGGTGGGAGTTACCCACGCTTTACCCCACCACCGCATGCGACCTGCCGATCGACCAACTGTGCTGTATCCATTTACGCAGCTGGGTGGACAGAGGCAGCGAGATTTAAGAAGCTTGCAGCGTCGCTCCAAATGCCAGGCCTAAGGATCGACCTCTAGATCGCAAGTGTGGTGACGAGTTAATTGCAGCAGGGCAGCCTCTCATTACAATGGAATGCACTCAAAAGTCCTGCTGTACAACAACGGTGGACATCACTTGTGATATCATCGGCTAAAGTAAATGTAGGGGCTTTGAAGCTGCTCCTGGCCACGGACAGAGAAGTCGCTTCTATGTAGCAGTGGTCAGATGAAGGAAACGTCCTGTTGTTGTTTGTATGTTAAATTTATTTTGCACTGCACTTAGCCAACCATGCTATCGTGGATGTAAACATCACCCACACATAGACTGTCCCGTTAACCATAGAAGTTGATCAAATCACATTATTACGCCTGATTAATTTAGAGGTCGAGCGACCCACATGGGAAATCTTGTTTTGAGAAAGGTTTCTCTACCAAACACAGAAAACGATTCCCCATATCGCTTTAATAGACTTATGGAGCTGTTAGTGAGCACCTAATAACGGCAGGCACAGCACACAAGGTGGGTGGCCAGCACCAAGTCAAACTGCATTACCGCACCATTTTATCATTTGAGGCTGAGTCGACCTAGGGGAGGCCCAGAACCGGTTTAGATAATCACCACTATTGTTGGTGGCCATGAGTGGAAGTGAAACTAGCGTCCCAAGGCTCAAATACTTGTGCAGGGCTATGAACACGAGTTTTATTTCACGTTCACTGATGGTCAGATATATATGCCAACATATATTTATAGATATTTTATAATACTCTTTGGTTCTTTCGGTAAAGTCACGTAGGTATAAAATTAAATAAATCACGACGTTTCTATTGCAACACAAGCAATCATCATCAGGTGGGAAACCCAACAGCAAGAAGTTTTTTCTACTGAAGTGGGAGAGAGATGCCATGGTAAGAGGTTTCTAGGTAAGAACGGGGGGCAGGGCAAGGGGGGGGAAGAGGGGGTGTGTGGGCTAGGGGGAGGGGATCGTTGCGTGGACGCTAGATTGATATGTATAATGTGGTTTATTTACAGAGATGTAGAGTTACATTGAGACTGTGTGGATAAATAAAACAAGACAGAGAAGAAGCAGTCATACATCCAGAGCACCACGTTCAGATAGTTTCCCCAAAATATTGTATTGGAGATGTGAATCCATAATTTTAATGCTAAGGCAATGTTTCGCTGCTATTTGCCGCTGAGAAGATGTTATCTCCCTCGATCGGTACACAGGAGGTCATGCTGGACCCTGGCGGTGCCTCTGTTATACTTTTGGAGTTGGCGTGTGCTCTCGCTGTGGTGGTCGGAGCTTGGGTTTTTATCCGGGTTCCTTGGTTCAGATGATTAGACTGCTGTTATAAATTCTCACGTGTGGTGATATCAGCTACTGCGATCATCAGCTATCATTACGTGTGACCAGCTCGCCTATTAACAAGAGCTAAGAGCACAGTTGAGTTTAACTGGTAAATAAAACTGTGAATTCCCTTGCACCTTCTGAGGACGGTAGTGTCTTGGTCAACAGGTCACTTACCAAACGCTTAACGATCGATCCAAACCTTTTAGGTCCACGCTTCGCTGGGCGCGTATAGTGGTTACGCACACGTAAAGCTCTGTGTCTTTCTGGTGGATGCGTTGTCGGGCTGGTCCCATGGTGTCTGAAACGTGGAACAGCACGAAGGCGTTGGTGGTGAGCGGTAAAACGTGCACTCCTCCCCCATCACCCCCAGATTAATGTAGGTTACACTCCTCTGCTTGACAATAAATCCCAAAGGTTATTTTTAGTTTATAACGTCGCGATTTATAGCTTTTGTTAAACTTGACAAGATTACGTTTTAGTCCATGGCAATGAGAATAGAGTTCGTTTGTAGGAGAACATATTTGCACGATGCTATTTAAGTAAATTAACATACAATGTGGTAACACGGCACGTACTGATTATATGCACTTTATTGCCTATTGTTTTTTACTTTGCACAAATATAGTTTACTGAACTTTTGCAAGCCGTTATCAGTCATGTATTCTCGACTGCTTGCATATAGATAGTGGCGCAGCCCTGCAATGAATCACCCCTCCAGGCGATTGAGACAGCCTGCCACCTACAGATTGCGCAACAGCGCCCCACACGACTTCCAGCCGTTTGAACTCGGTCGTTGGTGTAATTTGCATTCTTATCTGGAGTAAACCAACCTCCAAATCTACATATCGCTGGGTTCACAGTTTAGCGCGCTAATCAATACTGCACCACTCACTTTAGCATTGCCACATCCAAATAAATAAATGCGTATGCACCAACCGCTTGAAATAATGCCACATCGCATAGTCGTCGTGTCGACAATTAGAGAGGTAGCCAGGTTGCTCAAAGATCAGCGCTGGACTGGTACCATTGAGAAGCTGGGTTCAACCCCGGCTACTGAAACTAAACTTTTATTTTTACTTTACCAGGTAAAGTCCACTAAGATATATACAGCTTTTTTTAAAATAAGCGACATGGCCACAAATAATAGCTCAACGAAGTGGATCATTAATCACGTGTACATTTGTAGCAGCAGTCAAATACTCTTAACGCACTTTTATTCCAAATATGGAGAACAATCCCAGCGACCACGAAGAGAAAGAGGCATGCAATCTCCAAACAGGCATAGCATACAACAGGCATAGCAGGCGAGGTAGTTAACATCTCCTAGTCACCGTGGCACCCTGCCTGTGACTGGCAGGGCTCTCCCGGTATAGTTAGCTGATGGCCTCAGCCCGGTCACCAACGATTCAAAGACGGATTGTAAAAAAACAAATTAATTGGTATTGGTTCCCACGTGACCACTTGATTTGATTTGCTCTGACGGATGGTGGTGAGTATATCTGAATATTGCCTTTATACTCAAACCATCTAACCCAAAGTAAACAGACAGTCCTCGACTTGCGAGTGTCCGACTTACGAACGCCCGCTTCCATGAAATATATAAAATAAGAAAAATATTGATTTAAAATGCGAACTTGCAATTGCAAACTGAACTGCCGGCTTACGAACCGTTCGAATTTCGAACAGGTCTCAGGAACGAACTAGGTTCGTAACCCGAATACTGCCCAGAAATAACTTCTGCTCAATAGGTTTGTGGTCATATATAGTTACTAATTATTGTTAACATGGGGATAGTACATTTGTGTGATGTAGGTGCTGGATGTGGTCATAGCTGGGATCCTATCCTTTTCTATATTTATAGAGCACCTTTGGTCAAGGCACGCTTTCCAACATTTAAAAGCTGTAACAAAAACAAAGTGATTTATATGGCAAGGGCAGTGCAAGGGCCGAGGAATGAGTGTCCCGAACAGAGGACATGTGGCTTCATGCAAGAGATATAGGGAAGGAACGGAACAAAATGGAACGGTAAAAAGGGAAGAGGAAGGGGATGGGCTATTAAAAAGAGGTGAGGCCTTCAGAGAGGAATGGAAGAAGGTTATGGAGGTGGCCTGCTTCATGTTCAAGTATCTCTCTATTTACAAAGTTCGATTTTACGATATTTCACGTTCATGCAATTGACAAATTACGTGTTCTAATGCTGTGCTGTGCTGTGTGATTGTCACGCGGCCCCCATGGTGTCAGCCAGCGCTGGTCTCAGACCCTCGGTACCCACTATATCTGTTTACCTGCTATGAAGTAGGAGCATTGCTCGAAACGTCGACAATTATATACATGTCCTTTCAATGCATTGTTGTTAACGAGTGTGTTGTAGAGGAGGTTAATTGACCATACTTCACCACGCTGACCAAACCGGGTTGGTGGAGGTAGGTGAACATTGTATAAACGTGGAGAGGAAGGAAAGTACGGTACAATATTTGAATTCATACGCACACAGTGGGGAGCACAGGCGTTGCCTCTGCCAGTGATCTCAGTCAACCCACCGCTCCTGGGTCTGTCCCGTGAACTCCTCCTGCACCCAGCTGGCACAGCAGTCAACCCATAGCACCTGGGCCTGTCCTGGGACTCCTACCAGTAGCAAGCCTCCCACACTGCAAGTCGACTCAAAGTGCACTTAGCCTGTGACAAGCGCCGTGGTGCCGTCACCACCACTTAATGGCGGATGGCAGCTGTTGTTAATGCACGGTGGAACAGAGTTCAGCTTCCAATGAGTAGGATGGTACGGTGTATGTGTGTATAAAGCAGCAGCACTGGAGAGACAAAGGTGGCCGGGTGTGGTGGTACCGGGTTTTATCGGTACTTCTTGCTAACAGCACTTGTCCCAACAGCCTCATAGAGGCTATACATGAGTCTTTGTCTTTGCAGTGGTTTGTGCACTGCGCCACGGTCTCTGTGACCTTTATTGCACTGAGGTCCAGGTCGTTATAGGTCCAGCCTTGACGAACGCCTTTCAACGTATTGCATGCTTCTCCAAATTATAAGACGAATCCAAAAACATACATATTTGGCCTCACACAAGACAAAGATCGCCCGTATAGCCTGAACAGACTGTTGGGGAAAGTGCTGTAAGCGAGCACCAATGAAGGCTGACACAGCACACGAGGGTTGGGTGGCCAGAACCACGCCCGGACGCCTTTATCTCTACAGTGGCCATGTTAACACATTACACCGTACCGGGTAATAATGTGAGGCTGAGTCGAAGTTAGGGGAGGCCGTGAGCAGGAATCGAACTCGGGTCACCAAGTTCGTAGCGCCGAGCGCTGCTCTTCACAATAACAAAAAGTCGCCATTCGCCACTAAGTGGTGGTGACGTTACCATGACACTTGTGCCAGGCGATGTGCACTTTGAGGCCACGTGAATTGTCGAAGACCCTCTAACAGTAGGTCACAGGACAGACCCAGGTGCCTTGGGTTGACTGAGATGACTGGCAGATGCACCACCTGTGCCTCCTATTGTGCCAACTTCCTGTATTTTTTTCGACCCGGTTATCCGCTCATTGTTGTGAGCGTCGCTCCTCTGCCCTCCGCTGTTGTTGGAGGACGATTGCCTCAAACTTCCCAATAGCGTCTTCTAGGTGCACGTATCCTGGCACTGCACAGTAGCATCCTTAACGAGCCTCCTCGCTCACTCTACACGAAGCTGCGGGTCGTGCTCTTACATGTGGACGTCTCCTGGATTATAACTTTTGCTTTAAAATGCACAAGCTAAATGTGCGTCTCAGAATCGGTAGACCGCGGTAGAATGGAGAAGGATGTTGGAGTGGTGGTGCCGCGCCTGGCACATTAAAATAACAACCCGCCGAGCCGAGTTAGATAGCAAGACACGGCTAACATCTGCAGTGGCGAAGTGATGACACCTTGGATGAAGGTGAATCATTCCAAAAGCACGATTAATGATGATCCGTACCTCGAGATTCCTGGCTGGCTGCTGGCTGGGCGCCTCTCCACTCCAACCACAATTACTCCACTGTTAGTGGCTGATGTAGGCCGTTGCTACAGAAACTAGCTGGATAACATAACTGGCTATGCGGGATTATTTGTCGAACAAATGAAATTAAACGGCTTAAACGGAAGTCCGGCAGACGTCTAATAATAGTAATAATTATAATCATTATTAATTGGCATAGATAGCGACACCGAAAAGATGGAAATAACGAATAGAGAAGACTGACCACGGCTCATTTAAAATCGCTCTAACTTTTAAATGTGCTCCTATCAACGTAATTATTTTGCCAAGATGCTTATTTCCTAGATGTGCGTGTATGTATATCTATAACCTCAGTCTTTGCGTTTTATTATCAGAATCAGAATCTTTAGTTATCCTGGAGAAATATGATAAGCTATGAAGATATTTTTCAGAGATGTCCAGTAGGGATGGGTCAGAAACTTAAACGATAGGAGTAAGCAAATCACTCAAGATAAATGTATCAATAAATGAAAAACTAAAAAAAAGCTATTTAATTTACCAGGTAAGGCCCATTGACTTATTAGCTATTTTCAGAATAGACTTGGCCACAAATGATAGCTCCACAAAGTGGCTTATTGTGTGGACATTGTATTGCAGGCAGACACTACACGCACATTGTTGATTCTGAATGAGGAGGGAAAAACCAGAGGACCCGAAAAAAAATGCACGCGACCACGGGGCGAGAGAGTGAGACATAAACTCAAAATATACTGAAGGTCACGGGACAGACCCAGGGGCCATGGGCTGACTGAATTAGATGACTGGCAGATGTACCACCTGTGCCCCCTACTGTCAACTTAACGCATTACATCCGCCCGGCGCTCCGCTCGATGGAGTCGGGATCTAACCCACGAACCTCGTGCAGATTACTGTTCGTGCTCCGAGCGCAGGAGGACTAAGAGACGAGTCTGAACACGGACAGCTGTCGTTTGCTTGCGTGGCTGAGCTTCGTGACCTGCGAGACGAATCCACAGCCTGCCGCGTGTGTGGTGATTTGTTGCTTTCTTATTTATCCATACGAGTCGCACTGAACCGTGGGGCATTTTGAGCTGCGAAGCAACTGTGTACCGCATAGTAAAGTTTTTTTTGGATTATTTCGCGTAAATATAAATGTGTCGTTAACCCACCACCACCCGACACAGCTAATCAGCAAGGTTTGTCACCTAAACAAAACGTGCCAATTACTATGGGCAGCCACCCCGCTAAGGCGGTCACAGTAGGACGATTGGGATCGGTAAGAGCAGTGTTCTTCATTTCAAGGCCCACGGGCCAATGGCGGCCCCAGGTGGCCTTCAGTGTGACCCCTGACAGCACATGGATATGAAAACACCCCTTGCAGGTGAGGCGGTGTGGCGGCTCTCAGACTGATGTCATATCGGCTGAAGTAGCCTCCCTCTGAAAATGAGTGAAGAACACTGTTTTTGGATCAGGAGGAGGTGGTGGCAGAACCTTCGAGAAACCTTTGAGAAGGGACATGGACCACGGGGGCCCTGGGTGACTGTGCAACTCGCCCTCTCACCTATACTCACCGTTGTCCTTCACCAACGTGGTTAGGAATGGTCAAAGTCCAACACGCTCCCCACATACCCCCGACCGCGATTGCGGAATTAAACAACGATGAGGCAATTAAGGATTGCCCCTTGCTGTGGCTGAACGCTATCGCGGGATGAATGTCAAGGCAGGTGCGCGGACTTCATCCCAATCGATACACTTTGTGAGCTTTGCAATTGCAGGGATAATCAAATCACGTTCCTCTAATCACCTCGATAAGGCTTCTCACCGAGCCAGGTTGTTTATAAGTCAACATCCCCTTATCCATTCACGTTCACGTGAGACGAATTGAGTTCACATTCTACTGGGGGTATGTGCGTGCGCATGTCTGTATGCATTTGGAGCCGCGGAACAGTGAACACGAGTTCGATTTCCGCTCACCTCCAATATCGGGTGACGAATATCTGAACCCGTACTGGGCCTCCCCTATGTCGACTCGGACTAAAACGAGTATCGGGTGCGGTGTGTAAAACATCAGCACTGGTGAGACAAAGGCGGCCGGATGTGGTGTTGCTCGTGCCAGCCTTCACCCATACAACCTTCAACAGTCTGTTGAAGCTTGTATGGGAGAACGTTGTCTTGCGTGTGTCTCTCTCTCTGTCTCCCGCCATATTGTGTGTCTCTCGCGTTATGCTCTCACAATCTGCCTTTAACTTCTCATCAATTCACTGCCGTTCACCAATTTCTGCACGAGTGCCTATCACATCAAAATCCGAATATTTATGTATATTGCAGGAGGAATCCGATGAGCTATGAAGCTCTTTTTCACAGATGTCCATTAGGGGTAGGTCAAAGCGTTACATCAACAAACAATACAAAACACGATAGGAGTGCAAAGTATAGGAAAGGTAAACAAATCACTACAAAAAAATTGAAAGGAAAATAAACAATATTTAATTTACCAGGTAAAGCCCATTGAAGTATTAGCTTCTTTTTTCAGAAGCAACCTGGCCACAAATTATAGCTTCACGAAGTTGGCTTATCATGTGGAAATGAAAAGCAGCCAAATGTATAGCAGCCAAATTATCTTAATAATCTAAACGCATGTTTAAATATCCATCCCCATGCGCTTCTGCCACCGTCTGAGACGTTTTTCCTTCCGATATTATGAAGCCACTGAAGCTATGCACTTTTAAATCATAAATTAGATTAAAATCGAATTTCTTTAGAACGGCTTTTTTTCCTTTGCCAGTACCAAAATATGAGAATAGGTTTTCCCCTTTATCTGGCAACAAAACAAGTGTTAAGATTTTGATTTAAAGCTTTCGTGACTGCAGGGATTAATATTCTTGGTTCTTTCGGTAAAGTCACGTAGAAGGGAAACAATAAAAGAATAAAAATATAAAACAATCATCATGATGATAATTGCTTGTGTTACAGTCGAAACGTCTTGAGAATTTTATTGTTTTATATTTTTATAATTTGATTGTTTCCCTTCTACGTGACTTTACCGAAAGAACCAAGAATATGAATCCCTGCAGTCACGAAAGCTTTAAATCAAAAAGAATATAGGTGTTAAGATGTTAAAACACCAAAGTGAAACCTTTAACAAGGAATCTTGTCTGCATTAACACTGTTTGAGACTAGGCTCCAAAGAAAGCTGTCTCTGGTGTGGACCAACCAGTTTCAAAGACAATGCATATAATATATTCTTGGTTCTTTCGGTAGTTTGTTGTCCTTCCCCCGCACCTCCGATTAGCACGGTTGGCTACGTACGGTGCCAAAGAAGATCAACAAACACCTAATTATGTTGTATATTTCCCAATATTTTTAAGTCTTGCTGTTAAAATCTATCTTTTTAAAGGGCTGCCCTTGTCAGCATCGCCTATGATCGTTGTATTTCACCTGCTCTGAATAAAGATGCCATCTGTGAATGTTTCACCTGAGCCGAGTCACAATTCCCACTCTGTGTTTATTATGTTTCACAGAGATGGCCTTGAGGCAGGGAAACACCATTTCCTTTTACATTGCTAGATACATCACCCCAAAGGAGTCCCGGCGGCGATGCTGCTATCGGGCGCACAGTCACAGAGTGGGAACTCCTCAGCAGGCGATGAGTCACGAGGAGCATCTTGATGAGCACGACCCTTGCTCTGCAGAGGGACGGTCTTCTTGCTGAAATAGCCTCACGCAGTGGGTTCGTGATGTTGATGGATACCGGTCTGCCCTGCAATAAACATTACCACGATGACTGTGTCCATATGTAACATCGTACATATGAGAGAGAACCGGGTGGTGGCGGCTTCGCACGTCCCCGGTAATCCAGCACTATAGAGGCAGCAGGGAGGGTTGGTGGATCACCCACAGATGATGTCGTGAAACTCCCTTCCCGTGGGCTTCGAGGAAGTGCCTTACCCTGGCTCGTCAGGAGAGGGCGATACATCAAGTGGACTAATCGCCATCTGTTTCAATCTGAACCGGGATTGAACGTTGCCTCGTGCAACACGTGGGTTTTCACCAGGTTATTGGGTTTGCTCCCACTTGCGTATAATGATAAACACAGCTGATCATTTATTGGCTATGAACAACTTAAAATAAAAACTCAATGTAGCATCAGCAAGCCCCTCCTTAAAATGAGTCTTTCCACTCAATGTGGCTTTCCTGGATATAAGTAAATATTGATTACGAGGAAATTTAAAGTGGATTAACTGCTAATTCCTGTGGATTACGAGCTAATTGTAGATGAGTATTATTAGTAGTGTAATGCTTTGTGCTGACTGTTATTAAACCACTGTTGTCTGCACTCCTTCAATGGAGGAGGAATAACACTACACAAATTCTCTCCTGCAGTCCTCTCGTGGCTAGCAGACCTTGACATTGGCATCCAGTTCCTGAGCTCCCGAGCCGATTGCTGCCATATGCAAGAGTAGACGAGAATCAGATTCGCGTGATGACTCATCACCTGTTCTGGTTGCCTCGCTGTGCCCTGTGCACCCGATAGGAGCATTGTCGGGACTAATCTAACTGACTCACTATTTTTTTTATTTTACCTGGTAAGTCCCATTAAGCTGTACAGCTCTTTTTATAAAGGAGCTGACCACAAATTATAGCACAACGAAGTAACTTATCACTTGCGAATTTATAGCAGCCAAATACTCTAAAGGCATATTGATTCTAAATGTGGAGGGAAAAATTGGAGGACCCGGAGAAAAATCCACTCGACCACAGGGAGAAAGACATGCAAACTCCAAATATGCAGCAGGCGTCACAGTCGGGATCAAACCCACGGTCTTCTGTATACCAATCGAGGGAGTTAACATCTTGTCACCGTGGCCCCCCTCGGGTAAATCTCAGTTTCTCGCATTACGAGGAGGCACGACGATTTCACGGCCTCGACGGTATTTTTTTCATATAAATACATTTTGTGGTGAAATTAGTTCAGAATCAGAATCTTTATTTATCCTGGAGAAATCCGATGAGCTCTCAAGCTCTTTTTCAAAGGTGTCCCAAAGGGGCCAGTCAAAAAGTTACAACAATGCAAAAACACGAATAGGAGTGCAAAGTAGAGGAAAGGTAAGCAAAGAACCAAGAATGAATATATAACATAGATAAAGTATACAAGTTCATATTTCAAAAGTATATAAATTTCCAAGCTCGGTTTAAACAACAGCAAGGAAAGTGCCAGACGTTGCACATTAAAAAGTAACTTTACATTGTAAGAAGAAAAAGACCACGCGCCTTGACAAAGGAATTAGCATATAATTTAGCATTGAAATGGCTCATTGAAATAGCTAAGATAAAGTATACACATCCGCAGAGGTACCCCTTGACAAAGGAATTAGCGCTGGAGTGGAAGAAGCCACGCTTAGATCACGACCTTTAAGCTGTGTGAGAAGAAAAAGGACAAGTGCCTTGACAAAGGAATTACCATATAATTTAGCATTGAAATGGCTCATTGAAATAGCTAAGTTAAAGTATACACATCCGCAGAGGTACCCTTTGACAAAGGGATTAGCATCGAATTTAGCATTGAAATAGCTGAGTGATTAGCTTGTAACTGCTCGCAGAAATAGCTATATTAAATTTAGAGCATATACGTTCACCGAGGCACCTAGTACTCATCAAACAGGAGAATTTAGCGAAACACAACCACGCTCAGACATCGGACCTGTGTGCGAGCAAACAAGGTGTTCTGACAAAGAAATTAGCATAAAAAGTTAGCATTTGATTGGCGGATTTTAGGAAAGAGGTGGTGTACGTGCCGGTGGACTCGCAGTTTGGCGCGGGGGGGGGGAGGGGGGAGTTTACCTATTGATGGTGTGAAAAGGGGGATTTTATAAGAGCTGCGAAAGTTTGGGGTACCACTACTTGAAAACTATACTGTACCATTGAAATTAGTTTAATGTTTAGTTCGATTTAGAACATCTTTCCAATGGTTGCTTAATTTGAAACCATCCTCTCGGTTGAAATTGTGTCTGTGTTTGTAGATCTGAATTGCTTCATGAACAAATCTCTGATAAAAGCCCGTGGGTTTGCAAAGAACCTTGGTATCAGAGAAAATGATATCGTGATCCCCCACAGCATTGTAACAGTGATCAGCCACGGCAGAAGAATTCTTTTGCCGTGTTTCAAATATGATTTGTGCTCGCGAATTCGGTCAGAGACATGTCGCTTTGTCTCACCGATGTAGCAATCACCGCAGGTACAACTCAATTTGTAAACCCCGGGGTACTGTAAATCAGGAATGACATCCTTCACAGATGGGATCAGATCACGAATTTTGTGTACTGTATTGAACCGGACCTGGATCTTGTGTTTGTTTAGAATTTTGGAAATATTTTTAGTAACACCTGCTATATATGGAAGTGTGATGGCTTTCACCGGAGTATCAAGTGGTTGTTTCTGTATGGAGGGAGAGACAGCTTGGCGGATGGTACGGTCAGAGTAACCATTCCTTTTGAGGGCCAGGTGTATATGTTTTAATTCACTGGTCAGGTGGTGTTGGTCCGAAATGCAATGAGCCCTATGGTATAAAGTTTTGATGAGAGAATTCTTTTGGGCTGGGTGGTGGTGGGAATCAGGTTTCAAGTAGGAATCTGTGTGGGTGGGTTTCCTGTAGACAGAATGCCCCAATGAGCCATCAGGTCTCCTCTCAAACAGAACATCTAAGAATGGTAGCTTGCCATCTTTCTCCAGTTCCATGGTGAATTTGATGGCGGGATGTCTGGAACTGATGTGGTGTAGGAAAAGGTTCAGAGCTGGGAGGCCATGTGGCCAAATGACGAAAGTGTCATCCACATATCTCTTTCACAGGGAAGGTCTGAGGGTGGAAGTCTGGATAGCGTCTGATTCAAATTTCTCCATGAAAATATATTGAAATAATTGAAAATTTGGTCCAACATGGACTAGACCCCGACACACCTGCACTGGTTAGGCACTGCCTCAACAATACCTACTTTATTTGGAAGGGCTCCTTCTACAAACAAAATGAGGGTACCCCCATGGGATCCCCCTTATCACCAGTGATAGCCAATATTTTCATGGAGAAATTTGAATCAGACGCTATCCAGACTTCCACCCTCAGACCTTCCCTGTGGAAGAGATATGTGGATGACACTTTCGTCATTTGGCCACATGGCCTCCCAGCTCTGAACCTTTTCCTACACCACATCAATTCCAGACATCCCGCCATCAAATTCACCATGGAAGTGAAGAAAGATGGCAAGCTACCATTCTTAGATGTTCTGTTTGAGAGTAGACCTGATGGCTCATTGGGGCATTCTGTCTACAGGAAACCCACCCACACAGATTCCTACTTGAAACCTGATTCCCACCACCACCCAGCCCAAAATAATTATCTCATCAAAACTTTATACCATAGGGCTCATTGCATTTTGGACCAACACCACCTGACCAGTGAATTAAAACATGTACACCTGGCCCTCAAAAGGAATGGTTACTCTGACCGTACCATCCGCCAAGCTGTCTCTCCCTCCATACAGAAACAACCACTTGATACTCCGGTCAAAACCATCACACTTCCATATATAGCAGGCGTTACTAAAAATATTTCCAAAATTCTAAACAAACACAAGATCCAGGTCCGGTTAAATACAGTACACAAAATTCGTGATCTGATCCCATCCGTGAAGGATGTCATTCCTGATTTACAGTACCCCGGGTTTACAAATTGAGTTGTACCTGCGGTGATTGCTACATCGGTGAGACAAAGCGACATGTCTCTGACCAAATTCGCGAGCACAAATCAGATTTGAAACACGGCAAAACGAATTCTTCTGCCGTGGCTGATCAATGTTACAACGCTGTGGGGGATCACGATATAATTTTCTCCGATACCAAGGTTCTTTGCAAACCCACGGGCTTTTATCAGAGATTTGTTCATGAAGAAATTCAGATCTACAAACGCAGACACAATTTCAACCGAGAGGATGGTTTCAAATTAAGCATCCATTGGAAAGATGTTCTAAATCGAACTAAACATTAAACTAATTTCAATGGTACAGTATATTTTTCAAGTAGTGGTACCCCAAACTTTCGCAGCTCTTATAAATTCCCCCTTTTCACACCGTCAATAGGTAAACTCCCCCCCCCCTTCCCCCCCCCCCCCCGCGCAAAACTGCGAGTCCACCGGCACGTACACCACCTCTTTCCTAAAATCCGACAATCAAATGCTAATTTTTATGCTAATTTCTTTGTCAGAACACCTTGTTTGCTCGCACACAGGTCCGATGTCTGAGCGTGGTTGTGTTTCGCTAAATTCTCTTGTTTGATGAGTACTAGGTGCCTCGGTGAACGTATATGCTCTAACTTTAACGTAGCTATTTCTGTGACCAGTTACAAGCTAATCACTCAGCCATTTCAATGCTAAATTCGATGCTAATTCCTTTGTCAAGGCACTTGGCCTTTTCCTTCTCACACAGCTTAAAGATCGCGATCTAAGCGTGGCTTCTTCCACTCCAACGCTAATTCCTTTGTCAAGGGGTACCTCTGCGGATGTGTATACTTTAACTTAGCTATTTCAATGAGCCATTTCAATGCTAAATTATATGCTAATTCCTTTGTCAAGGCGCGTGGTCTTTTTCTTCTCACACAGCTTAAAGGTCGTGATCTAAGCGTGGCTTCTTCCACTCCAGCGCTGTCCTCCAGACAGTCTCGTCCCTTCACCTGATGAAGGCCGCTTGTGTTGTGGCCGAAACGTCGTGATTTTTTGTTATTTTATTTTCACCTACGTGACTTTACCCAATAGAACCAAAGAGTATGGATCCTAGCAGTCACGAAAGCTTTAAATCTAGAATTTACATTGTAACTTTTAAGTCTATAGTTATAGATTGAACAAAGATAATGACTTTTTACTGGAATGGGGAATGCAGCAGCAGTTACACCCGAGGCAGCAATGAGAGGCGCACCGGCAATCTCGTCAATCCGCTGCTGGATCCAATGCTCGCTTAGTGACGAGCAAGAGAGCGCAACGCTAACGTCAGTGGTGAGTACTTGAACGGCCGGTCCCTGAGGCACCGACCCCTTTACCGAACCGTGGCAAAGTAAAGAACACAGTAACACTCATGGAGAGAGGGCTTTATCCGGAATGGCATCTACAAAGAGGCTACGAATTCTCCGATCGATGTTCACAGGTGTGCGTTGTACCGCGTGTGGGGAGCGGTGGCACATCGGTTATCGAGCCGATGCTCTGAATGGATGGCATTGCTGATAGAATGTCACTTTGCTGACTTCTCTGTATCTTGTTTTATTCATCCATATAGTCTCAATTTAACTCTGCATCTCTGTAAATGAACAACATTATTAATATTTATCAATATATATAGGCATACATATGGCCATAAATTAACATGGACTAAAACTCATATTCATTTGAAAATAGTGTATTTTGCGCTAAGATCCTGGCGACCCGAGTTCGATTATGTGAACCGGTCCTGGGCCTCTTCTAGGTCGACTCAGCCTCAAATGAGTACCTGGTGCGATGTGTAAACATCGCCACTCGGGAGAGACAAAGGCGGCCGGGGGTGGTGCTGGCCACCCAACCCCACGTGCCGTGCTGGCCTTCATAGGCGGTGCTCCGTAACAGCACTTGCCCCAACGGTCTGTTAAGCCTACGCGGGGGATCTTTTATTTGTTGTACCGCATGAATGTTGCGCCCCACGTGCCTGGAGCGAGCGAGCTTCCTGAGGAACTGGGCAGGCGAAACGTCGCGCATTGGCACGATGCGCCACGCGTTTT
The DNA here is from genome assembly GCF_048934315.1 of Petromyzon marinus. Classification (NCBI taxonomy): domain Eukaryota; kingdom Metazoa; phylum Chordata; class Hyperoartia; order Petromyzontiformes; family Petromyzontidae; genus Petromyzon; species Petromyzon marinus. The sequence continues at coordinate 27,602 of NW_027423197.1, forward strand.
CCAACCCGAGAGCTCATCAGATAGTCGTGCAGCTACCAAACACACCGATTGCATGCAAGGCTAGGTGTTCCCTCGACTTAAACATCTTACAATCCAGTCTCACATCGCCTTGATGCAAGAAGACATCTAAAGTGGGCCCTGGTCATTCATAAAACCCGTATTGGCAAATCTGTGTTGCACTTAGCTAATTCATTAACCCAAGAAACATAAGACGTGCATCAAATTTCCATTTAACTCTTCCTCAAACAAAAATATGAATAGGTGACCAAGCCTTTGACGTTGCAGACTATAACTGTTGTACATTTAACTAATTTTGCATAGTACGGAGCCAAACGTTATAATCGGAGTTGCTGGACACAAAAGAAATTGCAGATGTGATTTGTATCCTTGATCCTTGCCCCTCATGCATCGATAGTTCAATGTTCATGTGCAGTGTGTTGTTGTTTTGGTGAAGTCTGGGACTATTCTTCTTTGGTTCTTTCGGTAAAGTCACGTAGAATGAGAATAAAATAATACATTTATAAAATACAATAACACAATAATATTCTCACGACGTTTCGGCCACAACACATCGGCCTTCTGATGAGAATATTATTGCGTCATTTTATTTTATCAATTTATTATTTTATTCTCATTCTACGTGACTTTACCGAAAGAACCAAAGAAGATGAATCATTGCAGTCATGAAAGCTTTAAATCGAAATCTGGGACTATTGTTTTTTGTTTTGCTGCCTTGCCCCAAGAATGCATTCAGTGTTGCAAATTTGGACTTCATAATTTGTTTGGTTATGTATTTATGTTTTGTGACTTTCTTACCTTTTCTCTATTTTGCACGATTTTCCTTAAGACCAAAACAGGTGAATTTATACACAATGCTTGCTGCCGCCTGATGATGCTAGTTCTGAGCGTTGCTCCTCCAACCTCTGCTGTTGTTAGAGGGTGACGGCCTCCAACTGCCCAATAGACTCACAGTGCACCTACCCTGGCACTGCCCAGTAGCGTCCTTCACGAGCCTGCTCCTCTGCCTCCTCTACAGAGGCCGACCTATGCTGTGTAGCAAACAAAGACAAAGATCCCCGCTGAAGCCTTAACAGCACCATTCCCAGCCGCCTTTGTCTCCTCAGTGGCGAAGCTTACTACAAACCGCACTAGGTACTCATTTAAGGCTAAGTCGACCAAGGGGAGGCCCGGGACCGGTTCAGATAACCATCGCAGGTGTTGACCGTGAACGGGAATCGAACCTGGATTGCCGGGTTTGTATCACAGCACGTTAACCATAGCACTACCGCAACCTGAAATGTGTAGCACCGTAGGCTGTAATGTATGAATTGTTTATCCTGACGCAAACATGAGGATATAATCTGTTAGCGGAGATTAGAGTATGTAGTCTTCCATATTCAACGCGCCCCTGTGTTACAACTTGCCCAATAATCTAACGGAGATAGACCCCACATCGAAGTTCTGTGTGGAAGCCACTGTCCCCGCAATATCCCCATGCACCCGCGCAATGCAATAATCCACGAGCTTACATTCCAACGTTCAAAGTCCACTCTATTTGTCCTCCACGGGGATTTCTAGATTTTCTCAACTCATCCCCCATTTCAAGACGAGAGTCTGTGTAATATCGGCAGTTCACCAACACTGATTCAAGGGAGCCCGATGCTGCTGACGAGGCACCATACGTCGTAAGCGGTCAAGACGTTTTGGAGTCTTCATTTATTAAGGAGCATAAACCATGGCTTAAAGCTTTCGTGACTGCAGGAATCCATACTTTTTGGTTATTTCGGTAAAAGTTACGTAGGTATGGCCCGCTGGTTCTTCAGTTCCATTGCTGGATTATTTTTTTCTGTCTGAGAATGACCGATTGTGTTGCAATCGAAACGTCGTGATATATAATTTTTATTTTTTTATTTTTATACCTACGTTCCTTTTCGAAAGAACCAAAGAGTATCTTTTGGTAAAGTCACGCAGAACAAAATTATAAAACAAAAAACTATGACGTTTCGATCGCAACATAAGCAATCGTCATCAGGAGGAAAAAGGAGGGGGAAAGCTGCTGAGGCAGACTTTTTATAGGTTTGAAATGGGTGTAGCCCAAGGGTCACAAACAAAGTGGGCGGGGCTAGTGATGTTAAATGAGAAATTTGCATGTTAATGTAAGATGGGAGGGCGACTTCCACGCCGAGGGCACAGAGGTGGCTATTGTAATGTGAGAGATTAGCATGTTAATGTAAGATTGCAAAGCCGCCGCGATGTCGAGGACGTGAGCGATGGTGGCTGTGTTAGTGTGAGACATTTAACCTATTAATGTAAAATCAGAAAGTCGAAAATAACAACTAACATCGGAAGGTAGGATGGAAACATCACAGCCAGTTATGACTTGAACTGGTTAATAACGTCCTTCAAATGATTGCTCAGTTTGTACCCATATTCTCGGTTGAAATTGTGTCTGTCTATATATCTGGATGGCTTCATGAACGAATCTTTGGTGATAGCCGGTGGGTTTGCAAAGTACTTTCGTTTTGGATAAATCAATTTCGTGTGAGCTCATCGCATTTAAACAGTGATCAGCCACAGCCGAGGTATTGGTCCTACCATGTTTCAGATCTGCCTTATGTTCCCGAACACGGTCCAAGACATGTCGCTTAGTTTCCCCAATGTAACTACTGCCACAGACACAGCTTAGTTTGTAGACGCCGGGGTATTGCATGTCAGAGATCACATCCTTCGCAGATTATGAATGATTTTGGAAATATTTTTGGTGACCCCTGCTATGTATGGCAAGGTGACGGTATTGATTGGGTCCTCAGATGGTTCTTTCTCAGCGGTTGGGGTGATAGCTTTAAGCATTGTGTAGTCTGAATATCCATTCATCTTGAGAGCTTGGTGTACGTGTTCCAGTTCACTGGCTAGGAGATGATGGTCGGAAATACATCGAGCTCTATGGTGTAGAGTTTTGATGAGGGAATTCTTCTGGGATGGATGGTGGTGGGAGTCAGGTTTTAGGTAGGCATCCATATGGGTGGCTTTCCTGTAGACAGTCTCCCATTGAGCCATCTGGTCTCTTTTCGATTAAAACATCCAAGAATGGTAACTTGCCATCCTTTTCCACCTCCATGGTGAATTTGATGGCTGGGTGTATGGAATTGGTTGAGGAACTGGTTCAGAGCTGGTCGGTCACATGGCCAGATGACGAACATGTCATCTGCGTACCTCTTCCACAAGGACGGACATACAGTGCATGCCTGTATGGCATCTGTCACAAATTTTTCCGTGAAAACATCAGCTACAACAAAGTTCGAGGTTGACACGATTGTTATCATTCAGAGTAACAGTCCAATTTCCGACAGCCTAAAATCGGTTCTAGCCAAAGGGTTGAATTTTGCAGTCACCCCTAAACACATCCCAGTTGATGATATAATTGCCCAGGTCTAAGGAGACCTTAAGGGTTTGGGACATATTACTGCAGACGTGGCAAGATCGGAAATCGCTGCAATCCTTAAAAACGCTAAGTCACCTACTAGCAACATCGGTAAGGATGAGCACTTTGAGCTTTCTCAATTCAAAAAGATAGAGCACATCGTCATTCTCTCAGCTGACAAGGGCAATCCCACAGACATCATGGACAAAACCACATACAAGAACAAAATTCAGGACCTACTTAATGATGGTAGCTATACAAAAATCAATGGAGATCCCACCAACTGCCTCGTTAAAAAAAAATAATATCATCACTGATTCGACATCTTTAATCGAACCAACCAAGCGGTTTTCCTTAAAACCCTCTGCTGCTAGATCACCCAGATTGTGAACGATTCGTTCATGAAGCCATCCAGGTAAAGTGGTACCTCGGTATACGTCGTTAATTCGTTCCAGAAGGTAATTTAGACACTAATTACTAAAATGCATACAGAAGCAACGTGACCGCGTTGCTGCCAGCTGCGCTGGTCACGTGGCATGCCTCAACCACGCACGCGCGCGCGCGCCTCGACCCGGGGCTTCACCCTCCATGGGGGCAGCCCCCCACGCCCCCCGCCCCTCTCCCCAACGCCGCCCCCGCCCCTCTCCACCCGCTCCTCTCCCCCACGCCCCCCGCTCCTATCTGCCACGCCCCCTGCCCATCTCCCCCATGCCCCCCGCTCCTCTCCCCCACGTCCCCCGCCTCTCTCCCCTCTCCCCCACGCCATCCCGCCCCTCTCGCTTTGTTTCAGTCATGAACGGGGCATACGCGGGTACTGTACGCGGTGACTCATCCCGACCCATACAAGTTCTAGCAAGCGCGTCGTATCCCAAGCAAGACGTCGTATCCCAAGACATTTTTTCTCGTAAAACACGATATATACCAATTTCGACGTATTCCAAAGCGGTCGTATACCGAGGTACCACTGTATATAGACACAGACACAATTTCAACCGAGAAAATGGGTACAGACTGACTAATCATTGGAAGGACGTTATTAACCAGTTTATGTCATAACTGGCCGTGATGTTTCCATCCTACCTTCCGATGTTAGTTGTTATTTTCGACTCTCTGATTTTACTTTAACAGGTTAAATGTCTCACACTAACACAGACACCGTCGCTCGCGTCCTCGTCGTGGCGGCGGCTCTGCGATCTTACATTGACATGCTAATCTCTCACATTACAATAGCCACCTCTGCACCCTTGGCGTGGAAGTCGCCCTCCGATCTTACAATAACATGCAAATTTCTCACTTTAACATCACTAGCCCCGCCCACTTCTTTATGACCCTTGGGCTACATCAGCAGGAAACGACCACAGTCAGCATGCAATGCTGTAGTAATAGCAGGATACCACCACAGTCAGCATGCAATGCTGTAGTCATAGCAGGATACCACCACAGTTAGCATCGCAATGCTGTAGTCATATCAGGATACCACCACAGTCAGGATGCAATGCTGTAATCATAGCAGGATACCACCACAGTCAGTATGCAATGCTGTAGTCATAGCAGGATATCACCATAGTCAGCATGCACTGCTATAGTCATAGCAGGATACAACCACAGTCAGAATGCAATGCTGAAGTCATAGCAGGATACCACTGCAGTCAGTATGCAATGCTGTAGTCATAGCAGGATACCACCACAGTCAGCATGCAATGCTGTAGTCATAGCAGGATACCACCACAGTCAGCATGCAATGCTGTAGTCATAGCAGGATACCACCACAGTCAGCATGCAATGCTCTAGTCATAGCAGGATACAACCACAGTCAGCATGCAATGCTTTAGTCATAGCAGGATACCACCGCAGTCAGTATGAAATGCTGAAGTCATAGCAGGATACCACTGCAGTCAGTATGCAATGCTGTAGTCATAGCAGGATACCACCACAGTCAGCATGCAATGCTGTAGTCATAGCAGGATACCACCACAGTCAGTATGCAATGCTGTAGTCATAGCAGGATACCACCACAGTCAGCATGCAATGCTGTAGTCATAGCAGGATACAACCACAGTCAGCATGCAATGCTGTAGTCATAGCAGGATACCACCGCAGTCAGTATGCAATGCTGATGTCATAGCAGGATACCACTGCAGTCAGTATGCAATGCTGTAGTCATAGCAGGATACCACCACAGTCAGCATGCAATGCTGTAGTCATAGCAGGATACCACCACAGTCAGCATGAAATGCTGTAGTCATAGCAAGATACCACCACAGTGAGCATGCACTGCTATAGTCATAGCAGGATACAACCACAGTCAGCATGCAATGCTCTAGTTATAGCAGGATACCACCGCAGTCAGTATGCAATGCTGTAGTCATAGCAGGATACCACCGCAGTCAGTATGCAATGCTCTAGTCATAGCAGGATACCACCGCAGTCAGTATGCAATGCTGTAGTCATAGCAGGATACCACCGCAGTCAGTATGCAATGCTCTAGTCATAGCAGGATACCACCACCATCAGTATGCAATGCTGTAGTCATAGCAGGATACCACTGCAGTCAGTATGCAATGCTGTAGTCATAGCAGGATACCACCACAGTGAGCATGCACTGCTATAGTCATAGCAGGATACCACCACAGTCAGCATGCAATGCTGTAGTCATAGCAGGATACCACCACAGTCAGCATGTAATGCTGTAGTCATAGCAGGATACCACCACAGTCAGCATACAATGCTGTAGTCATAGCAGGATACCACCACAGTCAGCATGTAATGCTTGAGTCATAGCAGGAAACGACCACAGTCAGCATGCAATGCTGTAGTAATAGCAGGATACCACCACAGTCAGCATGCAATGCTGTAGTCATAGCAGGATACCACCACAGTTAGCATCGCAATGCTGTAGTCATAGCAGGATACCACTACAGTCAGGATGCAATGCTGTAATCATAGCAGGATACCACCACAGTCAGTATGCAATGCTGTAGTCATAGCAGGATATCACCATAGTCAGCATGCACTGCTATAGTCATAGCAGGATACAACCACAGTCAGAATGCAATGCTGAAGTCATAGCAGGATACCACCGCAGTCAGTATGCAATGCTGTAGTCATAGCAGGATACCACCACAGTCAGCATACAATGCTATAGTCATAGCAGGATACCACCACTCAACATGCAATGCTGTAGTCATAGCAGGATACCACCACAGTCAGCATGCAATGCTGTAGTCATAGCAGGATACCACCACAGTTAGTATGCAATGCTGTAGTCATAGCAGGATACCACCTGTCAGCATGCAATGCTGTAGTGATAGCAGGTATTACCACAGTCAGTATGCACTGCTCTAGGGAAAGCAGGTCCCACCAAAAGTAGGTATGCACCATATTATTGGTTCTTTCAGTAAAGTCACGTAGAAGGGAAATAATAAAATAATAAACATCAAACATAATATAATAAAATTCTCACGTTTAGGCCACAACGCAAGCAGCCGTCCTCAGGTGAAGAAACAGAGCTGTCGGAAAGACAGCGTCCTAACGAACACTGCTAAGCTTGGCAGCGTATTTTAAATTGGGTGGGAGGAGGAGAGCGTCTTGATGAAGAAGTTTACATAACAGAGGAATTTAGCATGTTTATGACAAATGCAGATATGGGATTATTCACTCCTTGTGGAATGTGTAGGCAGGTGGGGGGTCTCAAAGTCATATTATGTTAGTGTATCATGTAGGATTGGCAATAATAAAGGGAGATACAATTTTAATAAGAAAGAACTGCAACAGCCCAAACCACCGCGTATCAAGCTAGTGCATTATGTGGAAAATAAAAAAGGGAGTTTCTAAAGAACTATACATACCCTACTACCATGCAATAAACCGATGTGAAAAAAATAAATATAAACTACATCAATATAATCAATGTACTCAATATACTCTCCAATAATCTGAGCTGTTAACATTAAGTAACTGGGTATACACTACACTATATAATGACTACCGTGTAGTAAACTGATAAAAAACTAAAATATAAACTACATCAATATAATCAATATACTCAATATACTCTCCAATAAGCTGAGGTTACATATCAGCGGAGGAATTTAGTATATTGACGCTAAGCAACTGCAACTACCCTACTACTAACAAAAAGTCATTATACATTACAATTTTACGTCACAAAAAATATATGCCTCCAACTAAACTTTTTTCTACATCACACGACTATACCCATCATATTTAGTCAGTATAGTCGTGTGATGTAGAAAATGGCATGTCATGTTCAAGTGATGAGCTCAATTCATGTCACTTTCAAGTGATGAGTACACTGCATGTCCCGTCCAAGTGATGAGCTCACTGCATATCACATTCAAGTGGCGAGCTCACTGCATGTCTTATTCACGTAACGAGCACACTGCATATCATTAAAGTGGCGAGCTCACTGCATGTCACATTCAAGTGGCGAGCTCACTGCATGTCACATTCAAGTGATGAGCGCACTGCATGTCACTTTCAAGTGGTGAGCTCATTGCATGTCACTTTCAAGTGATGAGCTCACTGCATGTCACATTCAAGTGTTGAGCTCACTGCATGTCACATTCAAGTGATGAGCTCACTGCATGTCCCATTCATTCATGTGATGAGCTCCCTGCATGTCACATTCAAGTGATGAGCGCACTGCATGACGTTCAAGTGGTCAGTGCACTACATGTCACATTCAAGTGTTGAGCTCACTGCAAGTCACATTCAAGTGGTGAGCTCACTGCATGTCACATTCAAGTGGCGAACTCACTGCATGTCACATTCAAATGATGAGCGCACTGCATGTCACATTCAAGTGGTCAGTGCACTACATGTTACATTCAAGTGTTGAGCTCACTGCGTGTCACATTCAAGTGATGAGCTCACTGCATGTCCCATTCATTCATGTGATGAGCTCCCTGCATGTCACATTCAAGTGATGAGCTCACTGCATGTCACACTCAAGTGATGAGCGCACTGCATCTCACATTCAAGTGATAAGCTCACTGCTCGTCACATTCAAGTGATGAGCTCCTCCCCTGCACGTAGCGTGGCAACCCATGGCACCTGTTGAGTCTGGGTTCCTGCGAGGAGGTGGGAGGTGGAGGAGGTTGAGGTGGAACTGGTGGTGGAGGAGGTGGACCCCTGACAAGGCCATTTTACCCCACCCTACCTGGCCATTATAACCCCACTCTCACTGGCCATTATAACCCCACCCTACCTGGCCATTATGAACCCACCCTACCAGCCTATTATAAACCCCAGTGACATGACAAATATGGACCCAGAACCCACACATCACTGACAACTATCACGATTGGTAATACCCCTAGACAACAAAGCCGAGTCTAATTAGCGTAATTGCATAAATTGACATAATTACCTAATTTTGTAAAATTACACCTTTTGCATTTTTCATTTCATTTTTATTATTTTTCAAGACAATATATACAACAATCCTGACCCTGATGCCTGTTGTATATTTGGAGTTCGCATGTTTCTCTCACTCTCCCCTTCGTTGTGATTTTTTGCCCGGCTCCTGTTTGTCACTCCACATTTATAGTTGCTGATATAAATTGACACGTAAAATGCCACTTAATTGGGCAATCATATGTGGCCAGGTTACGTCTGAAAAAGAGATATATCTTATGGGCCTTACCTGGTAAAATAAACAAATAAGCAGGTGGCTAGGTGAGTGATTGAATGAGAGAGTGGCTGAGTGATTGAGTGGTTGAGGGAGTGAGTGGCTGAGTTAGTGAGTGGCTGAGTGAGAGGCTGAATGAGTGAGTGGTTGAGTGAGTGGGTAGCAGAGTGACTAAGCAGCTGAGTGAGTGGCTGGGTGAGTGAGTTGTTGATTGAAAGCTTGAGTACGTGAGTGGTTGAGTGAGTGGCTGAGTGGGTGGCTGAGTGAGTGAGACACGGGAAGCAAGAGGGAGACAGGGGGAGATAGAAGAGTGAGACACGGGGAGAGAAAGGAGACACGGGGAGAGAGAGGAGGGAGACAGGAGGAGGTTGGAGAGGGAAAAGCGGGGAGAGAGAAGAGACACGGAGAAAGATAGGAGGGAAACGCGGGGAGGGAGAGGAGAGAGACACGGCGACATAGAGGAAGGAGACACGGGGAGAGAGAGGAGGAAGACCCTGGGAAAAAAAGAAAGGAGGAGACACGCGGAGGAGGTGAGAGGTAGGAGGAGAGTGCGTGGAGGTGAGAGGGGAGAGATAGGAGGAGAGTGCGTAGAGGAGGCGAGGGCTCCTATAATGATGACTTCAAGGCATGCTGGGAGACAAGTTCATGTGACCCACATAGCACAGGGAGCCATCGCTGTTGGAACTGCATGGGCAGGGAACGTGGCCTCCAACCCACCACCTGCACCAGCCTCACCACCACAAACCAACAACCACAACTAGAACTACAAATTCAACCACAAATGTAACCACAAATGTAACCACAGCCACAACCATACCCAACAACCATAACCACTATAACCACAACTATAACCAAAACCAACTACAATTATAACCACACCCACAACAATAACCACAATTATAGCCATATCTATAACCACAACTCTAAGCACTAAAACCAGACACAACTAAAACCACAACCATGATATAACCACTACAACTATAACCGCATTTCCGGTTATCACAGGTGGCAACATATGGTGCGAAAGAAGTTCAACACACATACAACAACAAAAGACAAAGATTTATTCTATAGCCTATAACAGACTGTTGGGGCAAGTTCTGTTAGCGAGTACCTATGGAGACCCGCAGTGTGGAACACAAGCAGGTGGGTGGCCAGCACTACACCCGACCGTCTTTGTCTCCCGAGTGGCGATGTTTATTACACACCACAACAGGTACTCATTTCAGGCAGAGTCGACGTAGGGGAAGCCCTGGACTGGTTCAAATGATCGTCACTGGTGTTGGCCGTGAGCGGGAATCGAACTTTCTCGGGTCCGTGGCGTGGCGTTCAACCGCTACTCTACTGCTCCCTACACATACAACAACCATGAAAGCCAACATAACCACCTTCACCACAACTATAACCACAAAAACATAACATAACCATCACAACTTGTACCACAATCACAATTATAACCACAACCCCAAGTATAACAACAACAATAACATAACCACAACTGTAACTATAACCATGAAAACCCCAACCTCCACGTACACAACTATAGCCACAAAAAATATACCCCCCACAACCGCAATTATTACCACAACCAAAAGCACCATAACAACCAACATAACCACCTACACCACAACTAAAACCTGAACCACCACTACAACCAGCGATACAACCACAACTATAACCACTGCCACCACATTCAAAACCACCACAACCAACATCACCTCAACCACCACAACCATAACAAGCAACATAACCACAACAACCACATTGATGCTGATACTCTAACACCACCTACACAACCACTTTATCAAGGCTCTATGTATCCGTGTGTCCATGTGTCTCCGTGTCTCCACATGTCCCTGTGGGTGGGTGAATAGATGGGTTAGTGGGTGAGTTGGTGAGTGGGCAAGTGAGTGGGTGGGTGTGTGGGCGATGGAATCGAACCTGCACCTCTGCAGTGCAAGTCCAGTGAGCTAACGACCCGCATGTGGTGGGGTAAAGTGTGGGTACGCCCACCTTGCTCCAAAACGTGGAGATCAGCGTGGAAGAGTAGACCAAATACCCTAATTAGCGGCGTCTAGTGGAGGCCTCCTCCGCCAGCACGCGATTCGCCTCCTTCACAATAAACCCTTCCTTGCAAAGATAAAAAAGTATATTTGACTGATCCCATCAGCCTCTCATCAGCAGCAATGGCTCAACTCGAGCGCCACTCTGGACCGCTTTCAACCTTCAGTGCCTCAGCAGCAGAGCCGGGCTCTGCTTGAACCGATGCCGTGAGCCCAGCAGCTGTTTAGAAGCCTACGGCTGTGGGCCGCCTTTGTCTCTCCTCCACCACTGCTGAGGTGTCCACACCATGCGAGGTTCTCACCTTCAGGCTGAGTCGACCCAGAGGAGGCCCAGGCAGCGAACCGCTTCAGAAATTGGCGCCACGTTCACCGGCGGAAGCGGAAGTAGAGAGAGCAGCAGAAGCATCGCGTGTGTGGGAGCAGCTGAGGTGTGGATCAGAACTGTGTATTAGTGGTGGTGTGGTAGTAGTGGTGGTGGTGTTCGTGGTGGTGGGGTTGTTAGTGGTAGTGGGGTTGTTATTGGTGGTGGGGTTGTTATTGGTGGTGGCGTTGTTATTGGTGGTGGCGTTGTTAGTGGTGAGGTTGTTGTTAGGAGTGCTCTGTTAAGGCTAAATACGCGGGAGCTTTGTCTTTGGCGGTGTGAGTGGGGGAGGGGCGTAGAGGGGGGGGGAAGGTGCTGGGGGGGAGGGGCTCACAGGATATTGCGTCACTGAGGGCGTGATCACCGAGCCCCGCCCCCACTTGCTTCTGTCGATCTTTTTTCTCACATGTGGCGGTAGAGAAGCACCGAGACGACAGAAGCAGCGACTCTCTGGAGGAAGTGAGGAACTGTAGGTGAGTGGTGATGTGAGTGGTGAGGACGTGTGTGTCTGTGTAGTGTACTGGCAGGAGGAGTGGTGGCGTTAGTGGTGTTACTGATAGTGATGGTGGTGTGTTGTGAGTGAGTCGTGACGATGTGAGTTCATGTCAGAATCAGAATATTTATACTGGAGTCAGATGAGCTATACAGCTCTTTCTCACAGATGTCCAGTGTTGTGGGTGAGTGGTAAAGATGTAACCTCGCGTTGATGTGAGTTTCTTATTAATGATGTGGGTCCGTGTTAATGATGTGGGTTTGTGATTTAAAGCTTTCGTGACTGCAGTAATTCATATTCTTAGTTCTTTCGGTAAAGTCACGTTGAAGGGAAACAATAAAATAATAAAATATATATAAAACAATAAAATTCTCACGACGTTTCGACCATAACACAAACGGTCGTCATCAGGTGTGTCTGTTTGCATAAATGTATTTATTTTTAAACGGTGTATTTATTTATTTATAAAAAACGTTAGCACCACGCGCAGCGATTTAGCAGTTTATTTAAAAGTACGAGTCCATCTATGTTCTGAAAAGAGGAGGGGGGAGACGAAACAATCATTGTATGCCGTCTGAAAGCCACTGTAAGCGTGAACAATCAATTAAAACCTGAAATGGTTTATCAAATCTTTCCAATGATTGCTAAGCCAGAATCCATCTTCTCGGTTGAAATTGTCTCTGTGCTTGTATATGTGGATAGCCTCATGAACGAATTTCTCATGGTAGCCAGATGGCTTACAAAGAACCTCTGTCTTGGAAAAGTCAATGTCATGTGAGCCTACTGAATTATAACAATAATCTGCCACGGCCGAGGTGTTGGTCCTACCGTGTTTAAGGTCTCCTTTGTGTTCACGAATGCGGTCCGAGACATGGCGTTTGGTTTCTCCAATGTAACTACTACCACAGAGGCAACTTAGTTTGTAGATATCAGGGTATTGTATGCCCGGAATCATATCTTTTACAGACGGAACCAGATCACGGATTTTATGTAATGTGTTGAAACGGACCTGGATCTTGTGTTTATTCAAGATTTTGGAGATCTTTTTTGTGATCCCCGCAATGTAGGGTAAAGTGATGGTTTTGAAAGGCTCCTCAAGAGGGTACTTCTTCATGGTTTGAGTGATAGCTTTGCAGATTGTATAGTCGGAGTAACCATTAGCCTTAAGAGCTTGGTGTACGTGCTTGAGTTCACTGCCTATGTGTTCCTGGTCGGATATGCATTGGGCTCTATGATACAGAGTCTTGATGAGAGAATTCTTCTGTGATGGATGGTGATGGGAATCCGGTTTCAGATAAGCATTCGTATGGGTAGCTTTCCTGTAGACAGAGTGGCTCATTGAACCATCAGCTCTCTTTTTAATTAGGACATCCAAAAAAGGTAGCTTGCCATCTTTTTCGACTTCCATGGTAAATCTGATGGCTGGGTGTATGGAATTGATGTGGTCGAAGAATTGGTCTAGAGCAGGCCGGCCATGTGGTCAGATGACAAAAGTGTCATCCGCGTACCTCTTCCATAATGTTGGGCGCAGTGGCAGTCTGGATGGCGTCAGTCTCAAATTTCTCCATGAAAATGTTAGCTATAACCGGAGATAGGGGGGAGCCCATTGGGGTGCCCTCAGTTTGTTTGTAGAAAGTTCCATTCCAAGTGAAGGGCTATCCACATATACAAGCACAGGGACAATTTCAACCGAGAAGATGGATTCTGGCTTAGCATTGGAAAGATTTGATAAACCATTTCAGGTCTTAATTGATTGTTCACGCTTAAAGTGGCTTTCAGACAGCATACATTAAAATTTGTCGTCTCCCCCCTCCTCTTTTCAGAACATAGATGGACTAGTTCTTCTAAATAAACTGCCAAATCGCTGCACGTGGCGCTAACGTTTTTTTTTATAAATAAATAAATACACCATTTGAAAATAAATAAATTCATGCAAACCGACACACCTGATGACGACCGTTTGTGTTATGGTCGAAACGTCGTGAAAATTGTTATTGTTTTATATATATTTTATTATTTCATTGTTTCCCTTCAACGTGACTTTACCGAAAGAACTAAGAAGATGTGGGTTTGTGTTGATGATGTTGGTTCACGGTGAGGATGAGTCTGTGATGTGACGTGACTCGTGTTGTGACGTGGGAAGCAGTGCCGACGTGCACCCTCTACCCTGTGTGATCCTCGCCTTCGTCTCCCGCTCTCCACACAGAGACCCGGACCGTGCGAGAGACGCCGCGAATTATGTGCACTCTGCACTGTTCGGACCGTGTACCAGTCGGAGCGCGGGCGGTGTTGTTGCAGTGAATGCCACGCTGCCCTCCAAGTTCGACTCCCGCTCACGGCCACCAACACTGCTGACGATTACCTCAACCACTCCTGGGCCTCCCCTTGTAGCCATAACGAGCAGCACCTACGAAGACCGGCACGGCACACGACACCAGTGTTGGTGGCCGTGAGCAGGAATCGAACCCCGGGTCGCTAGGTTCATAGCACAGCGCGCTAATCACTACACTACCGCACACACACACAGACACACACAAACACACAGATACACACACAGATACACAGACATACACACAAACACTCAGACACACACACAGACATACAGACACACACAGATGAGACACAACACACATCCGCCCTCGGGCCGTGACGTCACACCCGCTTCCACCCAGTGTGCCGCTAGAGCCACGCTGCAAGCTGCCTGCTGAGGAGCGCCTCTCTGCACGAAGCCTCCTGGAGCCTCTCTCGTAGCAGTCACCATGGAGGCTCACGGGCTGCGCAGTACTTCACGCACCCTCGTGACGCTGCTCGTGGCGAGCTCCGCGTTCCTCGCGTCTGTGCCCACGGAGGAGAAGAATTTCTCCCCTAACTGGCTGGTTAAGCTGAGGGGAGCCTGGGAGGTCCAACTGCCACAGGCCGGACAGCCTCTACCTCTCACCAAAGCGACCGTGGCCGTCCACATCAGCAACCGCCTCACAGGTCACGAAGCCGAGAGGGTGCCTCGAGTCGCTTCCTCTCCCAGCCATGGCATGGAGGTTCCCCAAGGAGGAGGAGAAGACGACGACCCAGCTCCTTCAGGGTGGACGACCTTCATGGAGATGCTGCACAGCGGGCCGGTGGCCATCGCCTACGAGGTGGCGAGCGCGGGGATCACCCTCCTCAGCCTCGGAGTGGCGGCTGAAGAATGCAGTGGTGAGTGCCGACTTCACGCTCACACAGGCCATCAGCGTGGCACCGTGACATACACCACATGCAGAGACACCACACGCAGAGATGCATCACGCGTACAGATCACTCGTGCAGATATAAGAATCTCACTCGCATACACCACACACACAAGTATATATCACATCCACGCACACATCCTAGACAAAGTCGCATATGTCATTTGGAACAAGCAAACACCTTGCTCAATTAAGTATACTTAAAAATTATCCACTGCAACTTTAAGGGTGTTTTTTGTTACTGGCAGCGTGGCATTTGGGACATGTGCTGGACTCAGCTGTCCTTGTGCGGCGTTGGTGAGTTGCGCTGGTGCGGACAGAACAATGTCCCCTAGCCAGTAGAGTCAGAACAATAATATTTTTTAATGGTTGAGGAATCCGATGAGCTATAAAGCTCTTTTTCACAGATGTCCGGTAGGGGCTGGTAAGAACGTTACAACAACAAATACTACAAAAACATGTAATAGTGCAAAGTACAAGAAAGGTTAACAAATCACCCAAACACAAACAAATAAAACTAAACCAGCCCCATCATACTCTTTGGTTCTTTCGGTAAAGTCACGTAGGTATAAAATAAAGTAAATCACGATGTTTCGGGTGCAACACAAGCGTCCATCATCGGGTGGGGAAAGCATGGTCTGCTGCTGAGGCAGACTGATTTATTTGATTTTATACCTACGTGACTTTGCCGAAAGAACCAAAGAGTATGGATTCCTGCAGTCACGAAAGCTTCAAATCAAGAACACCCCCATCATACCAGTCAAAGCCCACTGAGGTACTAACTTATTTTTCAGATGGAACCTGGTCACAAATGAAAGCTCAACCTCGTTGTAAACCGCGCACGCACGTGAGTGCAAACCGCTACTGTAGGCGATTGCGCAGGTACGCGAGCGCTGGGCACCACCAAAAATAGTCGTGTAGGCACGCGCGTGCTGAACAATACTGTAAACGATCGTACAGGTACGGACACCAAGCACGCTCTACTCCTTTATTCGCCGCAAACAGCCGCGTGTGCGCGCGAACACAAAACACTCTCCACCCTCCTCTTCACCCTCCAAAGGAGCACACGAAACAGTTTATTCCCCTACCAGTTATTTTATTTACCGCAAGCAACCCGTTAAGCTACGCGTAATTGTGTGGGTCAGTGGATGTCAGCCTATTCCCCTTGAGATCCTAGACTGTATTTCCTCTGCCTATCGCTCTGCTTTCTACCCTCGATCAAATAGCCCAAACTTACCTCTCTCTCTTACTCACGTGTACTTCCACTCTGCTGCGCTGGAAGCTGTAGAAAAGCGATCAGTAGAGGGTTGAGCCTGGCTGCGCTGAAGTGCATCACGCGGACGTCTCGAACGGCTAACTCCCCTCCTGCGTGGACCGCGATGATCTTGAAGAACTGCCTTGCTACCTGAATCCCCCTCCCTTTATCCCACCTACAACAAAGGAATTTCGCCGTTTCGCTCCCTTGGCCTCCCGTCCAATCAGGGGCTCGGATTTTCCCACCCTTCGATACCCGGATCCCAACTCGGGTGATGTCGCCGCAGTGATCTCTCCGACATCCGCTCTCTGTTCTCCCGCTACCAGTCCACTGACCCGTGCTTGTGTGTGTGTGGTTCCACTCGCGGTGGCTCGATGGCCCTTGCCGTGACCATGCAACTTTAATATTAGGTCCCGGCGCCGCAGTGCATGTCAGCTACAGGGGGAAGATCGCCCAATTTCCCGGCCGCAGGAAACCATGAAGATCGATCCCATTAGGGACTTCTGGAAAAAAAACCTATCGGCCGGGTGACCTCCCCTCCTGGCTCTACGTGGGGCGTGTGTGCGTTCGTGCGGGGGGAGGGGGGGTGGCGAGGGTGCACCGCGTTGGCGTCGGCATCCCCCGGTGGCAGCTTCACGGCGGTGGGCACGGCCTCGGCAGAGCGGCTCTGCTGCGGCGGCCTCACGACTGTGCAGTGGGCAAAACGCGGACGTCTGAGAAGGCACCAGCCCCGGGAGAGTGGCGGGAAATCCGAGGCATCGGTGACGGCGTCGCGGCGGTGGGCACGGCTCCGCTGGAGCGGCTCCGCTGCGGCGGCACCACAGATGACGGTTCCCCAAGATGGAGAATACCCGTCTCCCTCAAGGTGGACGACCTTGATAAAGATGCTGCACAGTGGGCCGGTGGCCATCACTTACGACGTGGAGAGCGCGGGGATCACCATTACCAGCCTAAGAGTCTGGCTGAAGAATCCACTAATAAGAGAGAGAGTATGCTGGCGTCACTGTAACATAGAACATCAGCAGGACACCACAACAGAGACACCACACCCAGAGAGGCATCATGGATATAGATCACTCAGGCAAATGTCATAATCTCACATGCATAGATGACACAAATCAGAATCAGAATATTTATACTGGAAGAATCCGATGAGCTATTAAGCTATTTTTCACAGATGTACAGGAGAGGCAGGTTAGAACGTTACAACAACAAACAATAAAAAATCACACTCACATCCTCGACAAAGTCGCACACATTTATTACAAGCACACATTGTTCATGTTGGTGGATTACAAATAGTTGTCCGATATTTGCCACTGAAAGGCAGGTACAACACTCGTGCTCAATCAATGGTGGTGGTGTGGCAGATGGCAAGTGAAAAAAACATATTTGAGTGGAGTGACCAACAGGGGAAGAAGGAGACTGCAATCTCTTGCCTCTCATAATGATTTTGTTTCCGGTTTTAAACAGAAGTCATCGCAGCGCAGACGAGTTTACCGAAGCCGCTACATGAGAGGAAATTGGCTCGGAGCAAGTGCCACCCCATGAAAATCAAGAGGACCCATAGATCCCTAAAGACTCAACTGGATGGCTGCTCCATGATGAATAGCTCACCAACACTTACCAGCGCACCCACCAACAGCACCACTTCTACCAACACCACCACTCCTACCAACACCACCATTCCTACCAACACCACCATGACAAACCCCACCCCGAAAAACACCGCTATCTCGACTAACACCATCACACTTTTAAATACCAACACCTCTACCAATACTATCCTGACTAACACCACCACCCCTTCCACCCCTACAAACCCTACCAACAGCATTTTCTCCACCTTCACTACCACCCGGACCAACACCATCATCCCAGCTGAGTGTGAGTGGTGTCACCTCATGATAATGGCCCGCATCAATGCCCGCCGCACTAAAATAAGCTCAATTACCCCTACCAGCTCAATCACCAACTCCACCGCTCCTACCAACTCCGCCACTTTGACCAATCCCACGTTTACCAACATTACCTCCTCTACCCTCACTACCACCCCTACCCACATCACCCCAGCTGAGCATGTGTCCAGCCTCATGATCATGAGGGAAAAGAGATCACTCTTCATGGCTGGATGAATGCCTGCTCCACCACTCCTACCAACTCCACCACCTCTACCAACCACACACCTACTAACACTACCTCCTCTACTAACCCAACCCTGACCACCATCACTTCCTCTACCCTCACCACCACTCCTTCCCACATCATCACCCCAGCTGAGCGTGAGTCCCGCCTCGTGATCATGAGGGCAAAGAGACCACTCTTCATGGCCCGGATCAATGCCTGCTCCACCACTCCTACCAACTCCACCACCTTTAGAATCCGCACACCTACCAACACCACCACCCCTCCCAACACCGCTACCCTTACCAAACGCAACTACTCCGACGAACACCACCACTCCTACCAAAACCAACCCTACCAACGCCAACCCTACCAACACCAACCATACCAACACCATTATTCCTACCAACACCACTCCCCCTACCAACACCAACCCTACCAACACCAATCCTACCAACACAATGACTCCTACCAACACGACCACCCCAACCGACACCATCACTCTTTCCAACAACAGCCCTATCAACGCTACCTATCCTACAATTGCCAACTCTATAAACACCTTTACCTCTACCAACACCACCACCACCCCAAATAAGAAATAATACAAAATAAATAACATTCCAACATCGCTGCACCCTTTCCATGTTCCCTCCTTTGTTTACGCGTCATCCATTAAAATAAGTTATTGTTATTTTTTAAGAATAATAGTTACTAAGAATATTGTTTTGTATTAAGTGAAGTCATAATATTGTTCGAAAAGCTGGTTAATGTAGATCCTTTGTCAGTCATTTCTAGATGATTGCCTCGCCTTGCCTACATTCACCTTGGTGACTCAATCACATGCTCAAGGACACGAGTGATATTTTCGGCTAACAGAAGGTGTGAACCTACCTTTACCACCAGCAGTTGGATGGACTGGTGAAGTTGTCTAAACAGAACCATTTATATGCCCGATGTTGATTGCTTCCAATGTGTATGCTTGTGACTGACAGATCTGTGGTGAGCAGAAGTGTAAAGGTTAGCGTGCTGCGCTACGAACCCGGCGACCCGAGTTCAATTTCCACTCATGGCCAACACCAGTGATGATTATCTAAATCGTTACTAGGCCTCCCCTAGGTCGACTCAGTCTCAAATTAGTGCCTGGTGCTCATTTAGCTTAGGCTACCTCACATGCCATGTCAGCCTTCATAAGGCGCTCGCTAACAGCGCTTGCCACAACAGTCTTAAGTCTTTACGGAGGATCTTTGTCTTTGACTGACACATCTGTGGGCTAGAGTGTAGCTTGATTTAGTGTTCATGTGAGGGATGTGCTTTGCCTGCTGCCGCCACTGCGTCTCCGCTCATGTGTGTTTAGCCGTGTCAGTGACGCGCCACGATGTCACTGCTGCTGCTGCTGTCACTGCCACGACCCAGTCGGTGTAGGGTGCTCTGGGACGAACTAAAAAAGTGGCACGAGGATTATTGCTCCTACTTCAGCAGATCAAGAACGGTTCTCATGGAGTCATCAAAATGCACCTGAAACCACTGCTGAGCATCTCAATCACATATGTGAAATGTCACCAGTGGTGTCCGTTGCCCCTGCTGTGAGTGGCGGAGATGTCCGTGAATGGTGATGTCCCTGAGTGGCGGTGGAGTCTTTGTACAATGCGGCTACTGTATTCGTGATGAAATAACCTGAGACGAGCATGCTTGGTGGAGCTCAACAGAAGGTGGTGAGGCAGAGGTGTGAACTGAAAGTTCGAGCTTAAGGCGTGAGCTCAAGGTGTAAGGTCGAGGTATAAGCTGATGTGAGCTGGAGATGCGATCTGGAGGGGAGCACGCGGTGTCCCCATGCTCACAAGCGTCGTGTTGCGGGAGGTGGCCCGAACTAAACTATTTTTATTTACCAAGTAAGGCCCACTGGTCCATGTAGCTCTTTTTCAGACGCGACCTGGTCACAAGGGAGCAGCGGCACTCTGCGCTGTCTTCGCGGAGGGGGTCCAAGGGGCGTTGGGGGGGGCTCTGGGGTGCGGTCACCGCATCGCGCCGCTTTTAGATGCGCTTCTGCGGCCATCTGGACCGCTCTTCCTTCCGATATTTGGAAGCCATTGGAGCTCTGCACTTTTAAATGTCTTTGACAACTCATTTTCTTAGAACCGCTTTTTGTGCTTAGTTTGTTGTCCTTCCCCAGCACCTTCGATTAGCGCGGTTGGCTACGTACGGTGCGATAGAAGTTCAACATACATACATATTCTATGTTAGTGCTGTATTTTGTGCATTGGTGTTGCAGCCAGCCAGAAACCGGCGCGACCAACAATATCCCCAAGCTCTGTGGTCCTACATTGGGATTATTTGTCGATACCGCGTTGGCAGTGGTGCACAAATAACACAAATCACTGAACTCATTCGTTAATACAACGGCTGCCTTAAGAGGAAAATATATCATGGGCGATGTTTCAGGCAATGGGCCCCACTGCATGACATATGTTTGCCCAGCTCCATTCAAGAGCGAGTATACATGTGAGGGGAGAGAACCAACGCGTGTGAGGGGGAAACATTCAATCTCCGAGAGCTGGAAATGTCTCCACTTGCTGCGCTGCCCAGACCCTGGCTAGGCCAGGAGATGGCGACCTCAGCGACCACGGGTAGGAGTTTCACCAAATTTGTGTGGCGATCCACATGTGCACGCACACGTGCACGCACACACACACGCACACACACATAGACTTACACACTCACACACACAGACTCACTCACAGACTCACTCAACAACAACCACCATTCGCCACTAAGTAGGGTGGCGACGTCACCACGACGCTTGTGCAAGGCCATGTGCACCTTGAGGCCACGTGAAGTGTCGAACGCCCGCTGGCAGGAGGTCACCGGGCAGACCCAGGTGCCACGGGTCGACTGAGATGACTGGCTGATGCACCACCTGTGCCCCCTACTGTGCCAACCTGCTGTGCCTTAGTCACCCGGCGCTCCGCTCGTTGTTGTGAGCGTCACTCCTCCGCCCTCCGTTGTTGGAGGGCGACTGCCTCCAACTGCCCAGTAGCGTTCTTCACGAGCCTCCTCCACAGAGGCCGATCTTGACAGCGCTGGTACCAGTCATCGGCAAGTCCACTCAGCTCCACGTCCTCCTGTACCACATCACTCCATCTCTTCTCTAGCCCATGCCGCGCCCGTTTAGCCCCCTCGATCCGACCGAACAAAAGCTGTTTCGGCATGCGGTGGCTGGGCATGCGGGCTACATGACCCAGCCAACACAGCCTTGCCTGCCAGAGGAGCTCACCGATGGGACCTTGCCCAGCTCTTTTGAGGATTTATGAGCTCCTCACACAATCCAGCCTGGTTAAACCCAGGATGGATCGTAGGCAGGCCAGCTTAAATGTTTCCAACCTGCGAAGATGCTCCATTAGGGGGGTCCACGTTTCGCAAGTGTAGAGAAGGAAGGGAATGACCGTGGGCGAGAAGACCCGAAGCTTAATGCGAAGTGACAGACCAGGTAGCTTCCACACAGCGTTACGCAACCGATGAAAAGATATTGCCGCTCACACACTCACTCACACACTCACACAGACACACACACAGACTGACACAAAGATCCCCCGTATATCCTGAACAGACTTTTGGGGCAAGTGCTGTTAGCGAGCAGCTATGCATGGCACACGAGGGGGTGGGCAGCCAGCACCACGCCCGGCCGCCTTTTTCTCCCTAGTGGCGATGTTTACACACAGCACCGCGCTAACCGCTGCACCACCGCTCCCCCGCTGTTACAGTACAGCACTGTCCCCAGGTAAGATGGCCGCCCGCCTCCACGTGACTCGGCGCGCGCACTCGGCACGTGGTGTCATCACCACGTGGTGTCACCGAAAGCGCGGTCTCGCGCCATCCCTGCTCACGGAGTCGCTGCCGCATTGGTCTCTGGGCCTCTCGTGTCCAGCGTCTGTCGGTCTCTTGTGACTCTGTGTGCGAGTCGCTGGCTATCTGTAAGGGTCTCTTCTGGGTCTTTGTGCGAGTCTCTGGGTCTCTGTGTGAGGGTCTGGGTCTCTGTGTGAGGGTCTCTGGGCCTGGTGCAAGGAACAAGAAGATGGAGCCTGCCAATGTCCCCCTCTCCTCCACGTGGCGTGGCAATGCAGCCGCTCCCCGCTCGTGTGGGCCAGTGCAGTTGCACCGCCTGCACACGCGGTAGTAGACGCGGTAGCCACTGGTGGTGTACCGCGTGCTCATAATTTTCTGTACTGTATCGTCATTTCCTGAACAGGAACATAAAGGTAGTTGTCTATAGCACACAATACAGGTTTATAGCACATAATACAGTTTTTTTGGTACAATTTTACGTGATCTAACCAAAAAAAACGTGTATTATGGATAATATTTTTCGCGAAAGCCTGCGTGTTAAACAGTTTATAGCACAGCCTGCGTGTTAAACTGTTTAGTCATGCGCTTGTGTTTTAGTGTTGCCCTTGCTCCCAACACTCCGATTAGCACAGTTGGCTACGTTGAAAGAAGTTTAACACGCTACAAGTTATTTTACTTTCTACATCCGTTAATGGAGCAGATCACGGCAAAAATAACAACTAAAGTCTCGAGTAAGGCAATGTGTTATATTCTGTTTTGTCCATGATGACAGTGGCATTGCCCTTGTCGGCTGAGATGACGACAATATCATCCCTCTTTTTTAATTGAGAACTACTCAACGATGGCAGCTATACAAAAATAAAAAGAGATCCCACCAACAGCCTGGTCACCAAAACGAACAAAATGATCTCTGATTCAACAGCATTAATTGATGAGATCAAACAGTTCTCGTTGAAACCCTCTGCTGCCTGACCACCAAGATTATATGGCCTTCCAAAGATACACAAAGAAGATACACCCCTTCGTCCCATCGTCTCTACTATCATCTCCCCCACCTACAAACTGGCACGTTTTCTTGCTGATATACTGCGACCTTTCACTGGAAAAAACACCTCTGCTTGTCAGTTTTGATGTGGTGTCCTTGTTCACCAAAGTCCCGGTACCTGACACCATCGCTATCATTGAAGACCTGGTTCATCAAGGACTGCATACTGGTGTACCCCCCTTGGTGAGACATTGCTCAACCAACACATACTTCACCTGGAATGGAACTTTCTACAAGCAAACTGAGGGCACCCCAATGGGCTCCCCCCTATCTCCGGTTGTAGCCAACGTATTCATGGAAAAATTTGAAACTGACCCCATCCAGACTGCCACTCTATGCCCGACCTTATGGAAGAGGTACGTTGATGACACCTTTGTCATCTGGCCACATGGCCAGCCTGCTCTAGACGAATTCCGCGACCACATCAATTCCATACACCCAGCCATCAGATTTACCATGGAGGTCGAAAAAGATGGCAAACTACCCTTTTTGGATGTCTTAATTAAAAGGAGACATGATGGTTCAATGAGCCACTCTGTCTACAGGAAAGCTACCCATACAGATGCTTACTTGAAACCGGATTCCCACCACCATCCATCCCAGAAGAACTCCCTCATCAAGACTCTATACCATAGAGCCCAATGCATTTCCGACCAGGAACACATTACCAGTGAACTCAAGCACGTACACCAGGCTCTCAGGGCTAATGGTTACTCCGACTACACAATCCGCAAAGCCATCACTCCAGTCATGAAGAAGGATCCTCTTGTGGAGCCACTCAAAACCATCACCTTACCCTACATTGCAGGGGTCACTAAAAAGATCTCCAAAATCCTGAATAAACACAAGATCCAGGTCCGATTCAACACAGTACATAAAATCCGTGATCTGGTTCCATCTGTAAAAGATGCTGTTCCAGACATACAGTACCTGGGCGTTTACAAACTAAAGTGCCTCTGTGGTAGTAGCTACATTGGAGAAACCAAACGACATATCTCGGACCGCATCCGCGAACATAAAGCAGACTTGAAACACGGTAGAACGAACTCCTCTGCCGTGGCAGATCACTGTTATAATTCATTGGGCTCACATGACATTGAATTCTCCAAGACGGAGGTTCTTTGCAAACCAACCGGCTACCATGAGAGATTCGTTCATGAGGCCATTCACATATACAAGCACAGAGACAATTTCAACCGAGAAGATGGATTCTGGCTTAATAACCATTGGAAAGATGTTTTAAACCATTTCTGTTCTTAATTAATTGTATTTTACGATGACCTTCAGACCGCAGCTCTTTCGCCAGCATTGACTCTTAATACCTCTCACACCACGGTAAATGGTATGGTTTACAACATGGAGTATAATAGCGCCTCGCAGCTGTCTCTCTCCCCCTCCTCTGTTCCGACCATGGATGAACTCGTCTGTCTGAACGGGGCCCATAGCTATCCGTGTTGCTAAAGTTGAGGGTAAGAATCCACCCATTTTTTCGCCATATAGCATTGTGAAATATAACGACTTATTGTTGGTAGCTTATCTGATTGGAGAATATAGAGTTTATTGATAACATTAAGGTAATTTATATTTTAGTTTTTTATTGGTTCACTATATAGTACTGTGAATAGCTCAGATGTGTAGGCCTTGACTTCAACATAGCCATTTCTGTGACCAGTCACTAGCTAATCACTCAGTTATTTCAATGCTAAATTCGCCTAGTTATTTCAAGGATAAATTATCCTGTTTGATTTGTACTAAGTGCCTCGGTGAATGTGTATGCTCTGACTTTAACATAGCTATTTCTGTGACCAGTTACAAGCTAATCACTCAGCTATTTCAATGCTAAATTCTATGCTAATTCCTTTGTCAAGGGGTGCCTCTGCGGATGTGTATGCTTTAACTTAGCTATTTCAATGCTAAATTCTATGCTAATTCCTTTGTCAAGGGGTGCCTCTGCGGATGTGTATGCTTTAACTTTTAACAAAGCCATTTCTGTGACCAGTCACAAGCTAATCACTCAGCCATTTCAATGCTAAATTATATGCTAATTCCTTTGTCAAGGCGCTTTGTTTCCTCTCACACAGCTTAAAGGTCGTGATCTGAACGTGGCTTTTTCACTCCAGTGCTGTCCTACCAGACAGTCTCGTCCCTTCACCTGATGAAGGCCACTTGTGTTGTGGCCGAAACGTCGTGAGAATATTATTGTGTTATTTTATTTTATAAATTTACTATTTTATTCTCATTCTACGTGACTTTAACGAAAGAACCAAAGAAGATGAATCATTGCAGTCACGAAAGCTTTAAATCGGACTCGTCCTTCTAAATAAACTGCCAAATTGCTGCGCGTGGTGCTAACGTTTTTAATAAATAAATACACCGTTTAAAAATAAATAAATTTATACAAACCGACACACCTGATGACGACCGTTTGTGTTATGGTCGAAACGTCGTGAGAATTTTTATTGTTTTATATATATTTTATTGTTTCCCTTCAACGTGACTTTACCGAAAGAACTAAGAATATGAATTACTGCAGTCACGAAAGCTTTAAATCACAAACCCACATCATTAACACGGACCCACATCATTAATAAGAAACTCACATCAAGACGAGGTTACATCTTTACCACTCACCCACAACACTGGACATCTGTGAGAAAGAGCTGTATAGCTCATCTGACTCCAGTATAAATATTCTGATTCTGACATGAACTCACATCATCACGACTCACTCACAACACCTGATATGGTTTATCAAATCTTTCCAATGCTAAGCCAGAATCCATCTTCTCGGTTGAAATTGTCTCTGTGCTTGTATATGTGGATAGCCCTTCACTTGGAATGGAACTTTCTACAAACAAACTGAGGGGATCCCAATGGGCTCCCCCCTATCTCCGGTTATAGCTAACATTTTCATTGAGAAATTTGAGACTGATGCCATCCAGACTGCCACTCTGCGCCCAACCTTATGGAAGAGGTACGTGGATGACACTTTTGTTATCTGACAACATGGCCGGCCTGCTCTAGACCAATTCTTCGACCACATCAATTCCATACACCCAGCCATCAGATTTACCATGGAAGTCGAAAAAGATGGCAAGCTACCTTTTTTGGATGTCCTAATTAAAAAGAGACCTGATGGTTCAATGAGCCACTCTGTCTACAGGAAAGCTACCCATACGGATGCTTATCTGAAACCGGATTCCCACCACCATCCATCACAGAAGAATTCTCTCATCAAGACTCTGTATCATAGAGCCCAATGCATATCCGACCAGGAACACATAGGCAGTGAACTCAAGCACGTACACCAAGCTCTTAAGGCTAATGGTTACTCCGACTATACAATCCGCAAAGCTATCACTCAAACCATGAAGAAGGACCCTCTTGAGGAGCCTTTCAAAACCATCACTTTACCCTACATTGCGGGGATCACAAAAAAGATCTCCAAAATCTTGAATAAACACAAGATCCAGGTCCGTTTCAACACATTACATAAAATCCGTGATCTGGTTCCGTCTGTAAAAGATGTGATTTCGGACATACAATACCCTGGTATCTACAAACTAAGTTGCCTCTGTGGTAGTAGTTACATTGGAGAAACCAAACGCCATGTCTCGGACCGCATTCGTGAACACAAAGCAGACCTTAAACACGGTAGGACCAACACCTCGGCCGTGGCAGATCATTGTTATAATTCAGTAGGCTCACATGACATTGACTTTTCCAAGACAGAGGTTCTTTGTAAGCCATCTGGCTACCATGAGAAATTCGTTCATGAGGCTATCCACATATACAAGCACAGAGACAATTTCAACCGAGAAGATGGATTCTGGCTTAGCAATCATTGGAAAGATTTGATAAACCATTTCAGGTCTTAATTGATTGTTCACGCTTACAGTGGCTTTCAGACGGCATACAATAATTTTTTCGTCTCCCCCCTCCTCTTTTCAGAACATAGATGGACTCGTCCTTCTAAATAAACTGCTAAATCGCTGCGCGTGGTGCTAACGTTTTTTTATAAATAAATAAATACACCGTTTAAAAATAAATAAATTTATGCAAACAGACATACCTGATGACGACCGTTTGTGTTATGGTCGAAACGTCGTGAGAATTTTATTGTTTTATATATATTTTATTATTTTATTGTTTCCCTTCAACGTGACTTTACCGAAAGAACTAAGAATATGAATTACTGCAGTCACGAAAGCTTTAAATCACAAACCCACATCATTAACACGGACCCACATCATTAATAAGAAACTCACATCAACGCGAGGTTACATCTTTACCACTCACCCACAACACTGGACATCTGTGAGAAAGAGCTGTATAGCTCATCTGACTCCAGTATAAATATTCTGATTCTGACATGAACTCACATCGTCACGACTCACTCACAACACACCACCACCACTATCAGTAACACCACTAACGCCACCACTCCTCCTGCCAGTACACTACACAGACACACACGTCCTCACCACTCACATCACCACTCACCTACAGTTCCTCACTTCCTCCAGAGAGTCGCTGCTTCTGTCGTCTCGGTGCTTCTCTACCGCCACATGTGAGAAAAAAGATCGGCAGAAGCAAGTGGGGGCGGGGCTCGGTGATCACGCCCTCAGTGACGCAATATCCTGTGAGCCCCTCCCCCCCAGCACCTTCCCCCCCCTCTACGCCCCCTCCCCCACTCACACCGCCAAAGACAAAGCTCCCGCGTATTTAGCCTTAACAGAGCACTACTAACAACAACCCCACCACTAACAACGCCACCACCAATAACAACCCCACCACCAATAACAACCCCACCAACAATAACAACCCCACCACTAATAACAACCCCACCACTAAAAACCACACCACCACTAATACACAGTTCTGATCCACTCCTCAGCTGCTCCCCACACGCGATGCTTCTGCTGCTCTCTACTTCCGCTTCCGCCGGTGAACGTGGCGCCAACTTCTGAAGCGGTTCGCTGCCTGGGCCTCCTCTGGGTCGACTCAGCCTGAAGGTGAGAACCTCGCATGGTGTGGACACCTCAGCAGTGGTGGAGGAGAGACAAAGGCGGCCCACAGCCGTAGGCTTCTAAACAGCTGCTGGGCTCACGGCATCGGTTCAAGCAGAGCCCGGCTCTGCTGCTGAGGCACTGAAGGTGGAAAGCGGCCCAGCGTGGCGCTCGAGTTGAGCCATTGCTGCTGATGAGAGGCTGATGGGATCAGTCAAATATACTTTTTCATCTTTGCAAGGAAGGGTTTATTGTGAAGGAGGCGAATCGCGTGCTGGCTGAGGAGGCCTCCACTAGACACCGCTAATTAGGGTATTTGGTCTACTCTTCCACGCTGATCTCCACGTTTTGGAGCAAGGTGGGCGTACCCCCACTTTACCCCACCACATGCGGGTCGTTAGCTCACTGGACTTGCACTGCAGAGGTGCAGGTTCGATTCTATCGCCCACACACCCACCCACTCACTTGCCCACTCACCAACTCACCCACTAACCCATCTATCCACCCACCCACAGGGACATGTGGAGACACACGGAGACACATGGACACACGGATACATAGAGCCTTGATAAAGTGGTTGTGTAGGTGGTGTTAGAGTATCAGCATCAATGTGGTTGTTGTGGTTATGTTGCTTGTTATGGTTGTGGTGGTTGAGGTGATGTTGGTTGTGGTGGTTTTGGATGTGGTGGCTGCAGTTATAGTTGTGGTTGTATCGCTGGTTGTAGTGGTTCAGGTTTTAGTTGTGGTGTAGGTGGTTATGTTAGTTGTTATGGTCCTTTTGGTTGTCGTAATAATTGCGGTTGTGGGGGGTATATTTTTTGTGGCTATAGTTGTGTACGAGGAGGTTGGGGTTTTCATGGTTATAGTTACAGTTGTGGTTATGTTATTGGTGTTGTTATACTTGGGGTTGTGGTTATAATAGTGATTGTGGTCAAAGTTGTGATGGTTATGTTATGTTTTGTGGTTATAGTTGTGGTGAAGGTGGTTATGTTGGCTTTCATGGTTGTTGTATGTGTAGGGAGCGGTAGAGTAGCGGTTGAACGCCACGCCACGGACCCGAGGAAGTTCGATTCCCGCTCACGGCCAACACCAGTGACGATCATCTGAACCAGTCCAGGGCTTCCGCTACGTCGACTCTGCCTGAAATTAGTACCTGTTGTGGTGTGTAATAAACATCGCCACTCGGGAGACAAAGACGGTCGGGTGTAGTGCTGGCCACCCACCTGCTTGTGTTCCACACTGCGGGCCTCCATAGGTGCTCGCTAACAGAACTTGCCCCAACAGTCTGTTATAGGCTATAGAATAATTTTTTGTCTTTTTTTGTTGTATGTGTGTTGAACTTCTTTCGAACCATATGTTGCCACCTGTGATAACCGGAGATGCGGTTATAGTTGTAGTGGTTATATTATGGTTGTGGTTATAGTTGTGTCTGGTTTTAGTGCTTAGAGTTGTGGTTATAGATATGGTTATAATTGTGGTTATAGTTGTGGGTGTGGTTATAATTGTAGTTGCTTTTGGTTATAGTTGTGGTTATAGTGGTTATGGTTGTTGGTTATGGTTGTGGCTGTGGTTACATTTGTGGTTACATTTGTGGTTGAATTTGTAGTTCTAGTTGTGGTTGTTGGTTTGTGGTGGTGAGGCTGGTGCAGGTGGTGGGTTGGAGGCCACGTTCCCTGCCCATGCGGTTCCAACAGCGATGGCTCCCTGTGCTATGTGGGTCACGTGAACTTGTCTCCCAGCATGCCTTGAAGTCATCATTATAGGAGCCCTCGCCTCCTCTACGCACTCTCCTCCTATCTCTCCCCTCTCACCTCCACGCACTCTCCTCCTACCTCTCACCTCCTCCCCGTGTCTCCCCCTTTCTCTTTTTCCCAGGTTCTCCCTCCTCTCTCTCCCCGTGTCTCCTTCCTCTATGTCGCCGTGTCTCTCTCCTCTCCCTCCCCGCGTTTCCCTCCTATCTTTCCCCGTGTCTCTTCTCTCTCCCCGCTTTTCCCTCTCCAACCTCCCCCTGTCTCCCTCCTCTCTCTCCCCGTGTATCCTTTCTCTCCCCGTGTCTCACTCTTCTATCTCCCCCTGTCTCCCTCTTGCTTCCCGTGTCTCACTCACTCAGCCACCCACTCAGCCACTCACTCAACCACTCAGTCACTCAGCCACTCAATCACCCAGCCACTGACTCACTTAGCCACTCACTCAACCTCTCACTCAACCTCTCACTCACTCAACCACTCACTCAACCACTCACTCACGCAGCCACTCACTCACGCAGCCACTCACTCACCCAGCCACTCATTCACTCAGCCACTCACTCAACCACTCACTCACTCATTCAACCTGTCAATCACGCAACCACTCAGCCACCAACTCAGCCACTCACTCAACCACTCACTCACTCAGCCACTCAAACACTAACTTACTCAGCCACTCACTCAGCCACCCACTCAGCCACTCACTCAACCACTCAGTCACTCAGCCACTCACTCACTCAGCCACTCACTCACTCAGCCTCTCACCAGCCACTCACTCAGCCACTCACTCAACCACTCACGTACTCAAGCTCTCAATCAACCACTCACTCACCCAGCCACTCACTCAGCTGCTTAGTCACTCTGCTACCCACTCACTCAACCACTCACTCATTCAGCCTCTCACTCAGCCACTCACTAACTCAGCCACTCACTCCCTCAACCACTCAATCACTCAGCCACTCTCTCATTCAATCACTCACCTAGCCACCTGCTTATTTGTTTATTTTACCAGGTAAGGCCCATAAGATATATGTCTTTTTCAGACGTAACCTGGCCACATATGATTGCCCAATTAAGTGGCATTTTACGTGTCAATTTATATCAGCAACTATAAATGTGGAGTGACAAACAGGAGCTGGACAAAAATTCACACAACGAAGGGGAGAGTGAGAGAAACATGCGAACTCCAAATATACAACAGGCATCAGGGTCAGGATTGTTGTATATATTGTCTTGAAAAATAATAAAAATGAAATGAAAAATGCAAAAGGTGTAATTTTACAAAATTAGGTAATTATGTCAATTTATGCAATTACGCTAATTAGGCTCGGCTTTGTTGTCTAGGGGTATTACCAATCGTGATAATTGTCAGTGATGTGTGGGTTCTGGGTCCATATTTGTCGTGTCACTGGGGTTTATAATAGGCTGGTAGGGTGGGTTTATAATGGCCATGTAGGGTGGGGTTATAATGGCTAGGGAGGGTCAGTTCATAATGGCCAGGTAGGGTGGGGTTATAATGGCCAGGTAGGGTGGGGTAAAATGGCCTTGTCAGGGGTCCACCTCCTCCACCACCAGTTCCACCTCAACCTCCTCCACCTCCCACCTCCTCGCAGGAACCCAGACCCAACAGGTGCCATGGGTTGCCACGCTACGTGCAGGAGGAGGAGCTCACCACTTGAATGTGACGAACAGTGAGCTTATCACTTGAATGTGAGATGAAGTGCGCTCATCACTTGAGTGTGACATGCAGTGAGCTCATCACTTGAATGTGACATGCAGGGAGCTCATCACATGAATGAATGGGACATGCAGTGAGCTCATCACTTGAATGTGACACGCAGTGAGCTCAACACTTGAATGTAACATATAGTTCACTGACCACTTGAATGTGACATGCAGTGCGCTCATCATTTGAATGTGACATGCAGTGAGTTCGCCACTTGAATGTGACATGCAGTGAGCTCACCACTTGAATGTGACATGCAGTGAGCTCAACACTTGAATGTGACATGTAGTGCACTGACCACTTGAACGTCATGCAGTGCGCTCATCACTTGAATGTGACATGCAGTGAGCTGAACACTTGAAATGTGACATGCAGTGAGCTCATCACTTGAAAGTGACATGCAGTGCGCTCATCACTTGAATGTGGCATGCAGTGAGCTCGCCACTTGAATGTGACATGCAGTGAGCTCGCCACTTTAATGACATGCAGTGTGCTCATCACTTAAATGTGATATGCAGTGCGCTCATCACTTGAATGGGACATGCAGTGTGCTCATCACTTGAATGTGACATGCAGTGAACTCACCACTTCAACGTGACATGCAGTGCGCTCGTTACGTGAATATGACATGCAGTGAGCTCGCCACTTCAATGTGACATGCAGTGAGCTCATCACTTGGACGTGACATGCAGTGTACTCATCACTTGAAAGTGACATGAATTGAGCTCATCACTTGAACATTACATGACATTTTCTACATCACACGACTATACTGACTATATATGATGGGGTATAGTCGTGTGATGTAGAAAAAAGTTTAGTTGGAGGCATATATTTTTTGTGACGTAAAATTGTAATGTATAATGACTTTTTGTTAGTAGTAGGGTAGTTGCAGTTGCTTAGCGTCAATATACTAAATTCCTCTGCTGATATGTAACCTCAGCTTATTGGAGAGTATATTGAGTATATTGGTTATATTGATGTAGTTTATATTTTAGTTTTTTTTATCAGTTTACTACATGGTGGTCATTATATAGTGTAGTGTATACCCAGTTACTTAATGTTAACAGCTCAGATTATTGGAGAGTATATTTGTACATTGATTATATTGATGTAGTTTATATTTATTTTTTTCACATCGGTTTATTGCATGGTAGTAGGGTATGTGTAGTTCTTTAGAAGCTCCCTTTTTTATTTTCCACATAATGCACTAGCTTGATACGCGGTGGTTTGGGCTGTTGCAGTTCTTTATTATTAAAATTTTATCTCCCTTTATTATTGCCAATCCTACATGATACACTAACATAATATGACTTTGAGACCCCCCACCTGCCTACACATTCCACAAGGAGTAAC
The DNA here is from genome assembly GCF_048934315.1 of Petromyzon marinus. Taxonomy (NCBI): domain Eukaryota; kingdom Metazoa; phylum Chordata; class Hyperoartia; order Petromyzontiformes; family Petromyzontidae; genus Petromyzon; species Petromyzon marinus. The sequence goes on from NW_027423197.1 coordinate 60,920, forward strand.
TAATCCCATATCTGCATTTGTCATAAACATGCTAAATTCCTCTGTTATGTAAACTTCTTTATCAAGACGCTCTCCTCCTCCCACCCAATTTAAAATACGCTGCCAAGCTTAGCAGTGTTCGTTAGGACGCTGTCTTTCCGACAGCTCTGTTTCTTCACCTGAGGACGGCTGCTTGCGTTGTGGCCTAAACGTGAGAATTTTATTATATTATGTTTGATTTTTATTATTTTATTTTTTCCCTTCTACGTGCCTTTACTGAAAGAACCAATAATATGGTGCATACCTACTTTTGGTAGGACCTGCTTCCCCTAGAGCAGTGCATACTGACTGTGGTAATACCTGCTATCACTACCGCATTGCATGCTGACTGGTGGTACTCTGCTATGACTACAGCATTGCATACTAACTGTGGTGGTATCCTGCTATGACTACAGCATTGCATGCTGACTGTGGTGGTATCCTGCTATGACTACAGCATTGTATGCTGACTGTGGTGGTATCCTGCTATGACTACAGCATTGCATACTGACTGCGGTGGTATCCTGCTATGACTTCAGCATTGCATGCTGACTGTGGTGTTATCCTGCTATGACTACAGCATTGCATACTGACTGCAGTGGTTTCCTGCTATAACTTCAGCATTGCATACTGACTGCGGTGGTATCCTGCTATGACTACAGCATTGCATGCTGACTGTGGTTGTATCCTGCTATGACTACAGCATTGCATGCTGACTGTGGTGGTATCCTGCTATGACTATAGCAGTGCATGCTGACTATGGTGGTATCCTGCTATGACTACAGCATTGCATACTGACTGTGGTGGTATTCTGCTATGACTACAGCATTGCATACTGACTGTGGTGGTATCCGGCTATGACTACAGCATTGCATGCTAACTGGCGGTATCCTGCTATGACTACAGCATTGTGATGCTGACTGTGGTGGTATCCTGCTATGACAACAGCATTGCATGCTGACTGTGGTGGTATCCTGCTATGACTACAGCATTGCTTGCTGACTGTGGTGATATCCTGCTATGACTACAGCATTGCATGCTGACTGTAGTCGTTTCCTGCTATGACTCAATCATTGCATGCTGACTGTGGTGGTTTCCTGCTATGACTACAGCATTGTATGCTGTCTGTGGTGGTATCCTGCTATGACTACAGCATTGCATGCTGAATGTGGTGGTATCCTGCTATGACTACAGCATTGCATACTGACGGTGGTGGTATCCTGCTATGACTACAGCATTGCATACTGACGGTGGTGGTATCCTGCTATGACTACAGCATTGAATGCTGACTGTGGCAGTATCCTGCTATGACTTCAGCATTGCATACTGACTGCGGTGGTATCCTGCTATGACTACAGCATTGCATGCTGACTGCCGTTGTATCTTGCTATGACTACAGCATTGCATACTGACAGTGGTGGTATCCTGCTATGACTACAGCATTGCATACTGACTGTGGTGGTCTCCTGCTATGACTACAGCATTGCATGCTGACTGGTGGTTTCCTGCTATGACTACAGTATTGCATGCTGACGGTGGTGGTATCCTGCTATGATTACAGCAGTGCATACTGACTGTGGTGGGACCTGCTATGATGACAGCATTGCATACTGACTGTGGTGGTATCCTGCTATGACTACAGCATTGCATGCTGACTGTGGATGTATCCTGTTATGACTACCGCATTGCATGCTGACTGTGGTGGTATCCTGCTATGACTACAGCATTGCATGCTGACTGTGGTTGTATCCTGCTATGACTATAGCTGTGCATGCTCACTGTGGTGGTATCCTGCTATGACTACAGCATTGCATACTGACTGCAGTGGTATCCTTCTATAACTTCAGCATTGCATACTGACTGCGGTGGTATCCAGCTATGACTACAGCATTGCATGCTGACTGTAGTTGTATCCTGCTATGACTACAGCATTGCATGCTGACTGTGGTGGTTTCCTGTTATGACTATAGCAGTGCATGCTGACTATGGTGGTATCCTGCTATGACTACAGCATTGCGATGCTGACTGTGGTGGTATCCTGCTATGATTACAGCATTGCATGCTGACTGTGGTGGTATCCTGCTATGACTACAGCATTGCATACTGACGGTGGTGGTATCCTGCTATGACTACAGCATTGAATGCTGACTGTGGCAGTATCCTGCTATGACTTCAGCATTGCATACTGACTGCGGTGGTATCCTGCTATGACTACAGCATTGCATGCTGACTGCCGTTGTATCCTGCTATGACTTCAGCATTGCATGCTGACTGTGGTTGTATCCTGCTATGACTATAGCAGTGCATGCTGACTATGGTGATATCCTGCTATGACTACAGCATTGCATACTGACTGTGGTGGTATCCTGCTGTGATTACAGCATTGCATCCTGACTGTGGTAGTATCCTGCTATGACTACAGCATTGCATGCTGACTGGTGGTGTCCTGCTATGACTACAGCATTGCATACTGACTGTGGTGGTATCCTGCTATGACTACAGCATTGCATACTGACAGTGGTGGTATCCTGCTATGACTACAGCATTGCATACTGACTGTGGTGGTCTCCTGCTATGACTACAGCATTGCATGCTGACTGGTGGTTTCCTGCTATGACTACAGTATTGCATGCTGACGGTGGTGGTATCCTGCTATGATTACAGCAGTGCATACTTACTGTGGTACCTGCTATGATTACAGCAGTGCATACTGACTGGTGGTACCTGCTATGATTACAGCAGTGGAAACTGCTGTTGTGGTACCTGCTATGATTACAGCACTGCATATTGTCGTGGTACCTGCTATGATTACAGCAGTGCATACTGACTGTGGTGGGACCTGCTATGATGACAGCATTGCATACTGACTGTGGTGGTATCCTGCTATGACTACAGCATTGCATGCTGACTGTGGTTGTATCCTGCTATGACTACAGCATTGTATGCTGACTGTGGTGGTATCCTGCTATGACTACAGCATTGCATGCTGACTGTTGATGTATCCTGTTATGACTACCGCATTGCATGCTGACTGTGGTGGTATCCTGCTATGACTACAGCATTGCATGCTGACTGTGGTTGTATCCTGCTATGACTATAGCTGTGCATGCTCACTGTGGTGGTATCCTGCTATGACTACAGCATTGCATACTGACTGCAGTGATATCCTTCTATAACTTCAGCATTGCATACTGACTGCGGTGGTATCCAGCTATGACTACAGCATTGCATGCTGACTGTAGTTGTATCCTGCTATGACTACAGCATTGCATGCTGACTGTGGTGGTATCCTGTTATGACTATAGCAGTGCATGCTGACTATGGTGGTATCCTGCTATGACTACAGCATTGCGATGCTGACTGTGGTGGTATCCTGCTATGATTACAGCATTGCATGCTGACTGTGGTGGTATCCTGCTATGACTACAGCATTGCGTTCTGACTGTGGTGGTAACCTGCTATGACTACAGCATTGCATGCTGACTGTGGTGGTATCCTGCTATGACTACAGCATTGTATGCTGACTGTGGTGGTATCCTGCTATGACTACAGCATTACATGCTGACTGTGGTGGTATCCTGCTATGACTACAGCATTGCATACTGACGGTGGTGGTATCCTGCTATGACTACAGCATCGCATGCTGACTGTGGTGGTATCCTGCTATGACTACAGCATTGCATACTGACGGTAGTGGTATCCTGCTATGACTACAGCATTGCATACTGACTGGGGTGGTATCCTGCTATGACTACAGCATTGCATGCTGACTGCCGTTGTATCCTGCTATGACTTCAGCATTGCATGCTGACTGTGGTTGTATCCTGCTATGACTATAGCAGTGCATGCTGACTATGGTGATAACCTGCTATGACTACAGCATTGCATACTGACTGTGGTGGTATCCTGCTGTGATTACAGCATTGCATCCTGACTGTGGTAGTATCCTGCTATGACTACAGCATTGCATGCTGACTGGTGGTGTCCTGCTATGACTACAGCATTGCATACTGACTGTGGTGGTATCCTGCTATGACTACAGCATTGCATACTGACAGTGGTGGTATCCTGCTTTGACTACAGCATTGCATACTGACTGCGGTGGTCTCCTGCTATGACTACAGCATTGCATGCTGACTGCCGTTGTATCCTGCTATGACTTCAGCATTGCATGCTGACTGTGGTTGTATTCTGCTATGACTATAGCAGTGCATGCTGACTATGGTGATATCCTGCTATGACTACAGCATTGCATACTGACTTTGGTGGTATCCTGCTGTGATTACAGCATTGCATCCTGACTGTGGTAGTATCCTGCTATGACTACAGCATTGCATGCTGACTGGTGGTGTCCTGCTATGACTACAGCATTGCATACTGACTGTGGTGGTATCCTGCTATGACTACAGCATTGCATACTGACAGTGGTGGTATCCTGCTATGACTACAGCATTGCATACTGACTGCGGTGATCTCCTGCTATGACTACAGCATTGCATGCTGACTGGTGGTTTCCTGCTATGACTACAGTATTGCATGCTGACGGTGGTGGTATCCTGCTATGATTACAGCAGTGCATACTTACTGTGGTACCTGCTATGATTACAGCAGTGCATACTGACTGGTGGTACCTGCTATGATTACAGCAGTGGAAACTGCTGTTGTGGTACCTGCTATGATTACAGCACTGCATATTGTCGTGGTACCTGCTATGATTACAGCAGTGCATACTGACTATGGTGGGACCTGCTATGATGACAGCATTGCATACTGACTGTGGTGGTATCCTGCTATGACTACAGCATTGCATGCTGACTGTGGTTGTATCCTGCTATGACTACAGCATTGTATGCTGACTGTGGTGGTATCCTGCTATGACTACAGCATTGCATGCTGACTGTGGATGTATCCTGCTATGACTACAGCATTGCATGCTGACTGTGGTGGTATCCTGCTATGACTAGAGCATTGCATGCTGACTGTGGTTGTATCCTGCTATGACTATAGCAGTGCATGCTCACTGTGGTGGTATCCTGCTATGACTACAGCATTGCATACTGACGGTGGTGGTATCCTGCTATGACTATAGCATCGCATGCTGACTGTGGTGGTATCCTGCTATGACTACAGCATTGCATACTGACGGTAGTGGTATCCTGCTATGACTACAGCATTGCATACTGACTGCGGTGGTATCCTGCTATGACTACAGCATTGCATGCTGACTGCCGTTGTATCCTGCTATGACTTCAGCATTGCATGCTGACTGTGGTTGTATCCTGCTATGACTATAGCAGTGCATGCTGACTATGGTGATATCCTGCTATGACTACAGCATTGCATACTGACTGTGGTGGTATCCTGCTGTGATTACAGCATTGCATCCTGACTGTGGTAGTATCCTGCTATGACTACAGCATTGCATGCTGACTGGTGGTGTCCTGCTATGACTACAGCATTGCATACTGACTGTGGTGGTATCCTGCTATGACTACAGCATTGCATACTGACAGTGGTGGTATCCTGCTATGACTACAGCATTGCATACTGACTGCGGTGGTCTCCTGCTATGACTACAGCATTGCATGCTGACTGGTGGTTTCCTGCTATGACTACAGTATTGCATGCTGACGGTGGTGGTATCCTGATGTGATTACAGCAGTGCATACTTACTGTGGTACCTGCTATGATTACAGCAGTGCATACTGACTGGTGGTACCTGCTATGATTACAGCAGTGGAAACTGCTGTTGTGGTACCTGCTATGATTACAGCACTGCATATTGTCGTGGTACCTGCTATGATTACAGCAGTGCATACTGACTATGGTGGGACCTGCTATGATGACAGCATTGCATACTGACTGTGGTGGTATCCTGCTATGACTACAGCATTGCATGCTGACTGTGGTTGTATCCTGCTATGACTACAGCATTGTATGCTGACTGTGGTGGTATCCTGCTATGACTACAGCATTGCATGCTGAATGTGGATGTATCCTGCTATGACTACAGCATTGCATGCTGACTGTGGTGGTATCCTGCTATGACTAGAGCATTGCATGCTGACTGTGGTTGTATCCTGCTATGACTATAGCAGTGCATGCTCACTGTGGTGGTATCCTGCTATGACTACAGCATTGCATGCTGACTGTGGTGGTATCCTGCTATGACTAGAGCATTGCATGCTGACTGTGGTTGTATCCTGCTATGACTATAGCAGTGCATGCTCACTGTGGTGGTATCCTGCTATGACTACAGCATTGCATACTGACGGTGGTGGTATCCTGCTATGACTATAGCATCGCATGCTGACTGTGGTGGTATCCTGCTATGACTACAGCATTGCATACTGACGGTAGTGGTATCCTGCTATGACTACAGCATTGCATACTGACTGCGGTGGTATCCTGCTATGACTACAGCATTGCATGCTGACTGCCGTTGTATCCTGCTATGACTTCAGCATTGCATGCTGACTGTGGTTGTATCCTGCTATGACTATAGCAGTGCATGCTGACTATGGTGATATCCTGCTATGACTACAGCATTGCATACTGACTGTGGTGGTATCCTGCTGTGATTACAGCATTGCATCCTGACTGTGGTAGTATCCTGCTATGACTACAGCATTGCATGCTGACTGGTGGTGTCCTGCTATGACTACAGCATTGCATACTGACTGTGGTGGTATCCTGCTATGACTACAGCATTGCATACTGACAGTGGTGGTATCCTGCTATGACTACAGCATTGCATACTGACTGCGGTGGTCTCCTGCTATGACTACAGCATTGCATGCTGACTGGTGGTTTCCTGCTATGACTACAGTATTGCATGCTGACGGTGGTGGTATCCTGATGTGATTACAGCAGTGCATACTTACTGTGGTACCTGCTATGATTACAGCAGTGCATACTGACTGGTGGTACCTGCTATGATTACAGCAGTGGAAACTGCTGTTGTGGTACCTGCTATGATTACAGCACTGCATATTGTCGTGGTACCTGCTATGATTACAGCAGTGCATACTGACTATGGTGGGACCTGCTATGATGACAGCATTGCATACTGACTGTGGTGGTATCCTGCTATGACTACAGCATTGCATGCTGACTGTGGTTGTATCCTGCTATGACTACAGCATTGTATGCTGACTGTGGTGGTATCCTGCTATGACTACAGCATTGCATGCTGAATGTGGATGTATCCTGCTATGACTACAGCATTGCATGCTGACTGTGGTGGTATCCTGCTATGACTAGAGCATTGCATGCTGACTGTGGTTGTATCCTGCTATGACTATAGCAGTGCATGCTCACTGTGGTGGTATCCTGCTATGACTACAGCATTGCATGCTGACTGTGGTGGTATCCTGCTATGACTACAGCATTTCATGCTGACTGTGGTGGTATCCTGCTATGACTACAGCATTGCATACTGACTGCAGTGGTATCCTTCTATAACTTCAGCATTGCATACTGACTGCGGTGGTATCCTGCTATGACTACAGCATTGCATGCTGACTGTAGTTGTATCCTGCTATGACTACAGCATTGCATGCTGACTGTGGTGGTATCCTGCTATGACTATAGCAGTGCATGCTGACTATGGTGGTATCCTGCTATGACTACAGCATTGTGATGCTGACTGTGGTGGTATCCTGCTATGACTACAGCATTGCATGCTGACTGTTGTGGTATCCTGCTATGACTACAGCATTGCGTGCTGACTGTGGTGGTATCCTGCTATGACTACAGCATTGCATGCTGACTGTGGTCGTTTCCTGCTATGACTCAAGCATTGCATGCTGACTGTGGTGGTATCCTGCTATGACTACAGCATTGTATGCTGACTGTGGAGGTATCCTGCTATGACTACAGCATTACATGCTGACTGTGGTGGTATCCTGCTATGACTACATCATTGCATACTGACGGTGGTGGTATCCTGCTATGACTACACCATTGCATGCTGACTGTGGTGGCATCCTGCTATGACTACAGCATTGCATACTGACGGTAGTGGTATCCTGCTTTGACTATAGCATTGCATTCTGACTGCGTTGGTATCCTGCTATGACTACAGCATTGCATGCTGACTGCCGTTGTATCCTGCTATGACTTCAGCATTGCATGCTGACTGTGGTTGTATCCTGCTATGACTATAGCAGTGCATGCTGACTATGGTGATATCCTGCTATGACTACAGCATTGCATACTGACTGTGGTGGTATTCTGCTATGATTACAGCATTGCATACTGACTGTGGTGGTATCCTGCTTTGACTACAGCATTGCATGCTGACTGGTGGTGTCCTGCTATGACTACAGCATTGCATACTGACAGTGGTGGTATCCTGCTATGACTACAGCATTGCATAATGAATGCGGTGGTCTCCTGCTATGACTACAGCATTGCATGCTGACTGGTGGTTTCCTCCTATGACTACAGTAATGCATGCTGACGGTGGTGGTATCCTGCTATGATTACAGCAGTGCATACTTACTGTGGTACCTGCTATGATTACAGCAGTGCATACTGACTGGTGGTACCTGCTATGATTACAGCAGTGGAAACTGCTGTTGTGGTACCTGCTATGATTACAGCAGTGCATATTGTCGTGGTACCTGCTATGATTACAGCAGTGCATACTGACTGTGGTGGGACCTGCTATGATGACAGCATTGCATACTGACTGTGGTGGTATCCTGCTATGACTACAGCATTGCATGCTGACTGTGGTTGTATCCTGCTTTGACTACAGCATTGCATGCTGACTGTGGTGGTATCCTGCTATGACTACAGCATTGCATGCTGACTGTGGATGTATCCTGCTATGACTACAGCATTGCATGCTGACTGTGGTGGTATCCTGCTATGACTACAGCATTGCATGCTGACTGTGGTTGTATCCTGCTATGACTATAGCAGTGCATGCTCACTGTGGTGGTATCCTGCTATGACTACAGCATTGCATGCTGACTGTGGTGGTATCCTGCTATGACAACAGCATTTCATGCTGACTGTGGTGGTATCCTGCTATGACTTCAGCATTGCATACTGACTGCAGTGGTATCCTTCTATAACTTCAGCATTGCATACTGACTGCGGTGGTATCCTGCTATGACTACAGCATTGCATGCTGACTGTAGTTGTATCCTGCTATGACTACAGCATTGCATGCTGACTGTGGTGTTATCCTGCTATGACTATAGCAGTGCATGCTGACTATGGTGGTATCCTGCTATGACTACAGCATTGTGATGCTGACTGTGGTGGTATCCTGCTATGACTACAGCATTGCATGCTGACTGTTGTGGTATCCTGCTATGACTACAGCATTGCGTGCTGACTGTGGTGGTATCCTGCTATGACTACAGCATTGCATGCTGACTGTGGTCGTTTCCTGCTATGACTCAAGCATTGCATGCTGACTGTGGTGGTATCCTGCTATGACTACAGCATTGTATGCTGACTGTGGAGGTATCCTGCTTTGACTACAGCATTGCATTCTGACTGCGTTGGTATCCTGCTATGACTACAGCATTGCATGCTGACTGCCGTTGTATCCTGCTATGACTTCAGCATTGCATGCTGACTGTGGTTGTATCCTGCTATGACTATAGCAGTGCATGCTGACTATGGTGATATCCTGCTATGACTACAGCATTGCATACTGACTGTGGTGGTATTCTGCTATGATTACAGCATTGCATACTGACTGTGGTGGTATCCTGCTTTGACTACAGCATTGCATGCTGACTGGTGGTGTCCTGCTATGACTACAGCATTGCATACTGACAGTGGTGGTATCCTGCTATGACTACAGCATTGCATAATGAATGCGGTGGTCTCCTGCTATGACTACAGCATTGCATGCTGACTGGTGGTTTCCTCCTATGACTACAGTAATGCATGCTGACGGTGGTGGTATCCTGCTATGACTACAGCATTGCATGCTGACTGTGGTTGTATCCTGCTTTGACTACAGCATTGCATGCTGACTGTGGTGGTATCCTGCTATGACTACAGCATTGCATGCTGACTGTGGTGGTATCCTGCTATGACTACAGCATTGCATGCTGACTGTGGTGGTATCCTGCTATGACTACAGCATTGCATACTGACTGTGGTAGTATCCTGCTATGACTACAGCATTGCATACTGACAGTGGTGGTATCCTGCTATGACTACAGCATTGCATACTGACTGCGGTGGTCTCCTGCTATGACTACAGCATTGCATGCTGACTGGTGGTTTCCTGCTATGACTACAGTATTGCATGCTGACGGTGGTGGTATCCTGATATGATTACAGCAGTGCATACTTACTGTGGTACCTGCTATGATTACAGCAGTGCATACTGACTGGTGGTACCTGCTATGATTACAGCAGTGGAAACTGCTGTTGTGGTACCTGCTATGATTACAGCACTGCATATTGTCGTGGTACCTGCTATGATTACAGCAGTGCATACTGACTATGGTGGGACCTGCTATGATGACAGCATTGCATACTGACTGTGGTGGTATCCTGCTATGACTACAGCATTGCATGCTGACTGTGGTTGTATCCTGCTATGACTACAGCATTGTATGCTGACTGTGGTGGTATCCTGCTATGACTACAGCATTGCATGCTGACTGTGGATGTATCCTGCTATGACTACAGCATTGCATGCTGACTGTGGTGGTATCCTGCTATGACTAGAGCATTGCATGCTGACTGTGGTTGTATCCTGCTATGACTATAGCAGTGCATGCTCACTGTGGTGGTATCCTGCTATGACTACAGCATTGCATGCTGACTGTGGTGGTATCCTGCTATGACTACAGCATTTCATGCTGACTGTGGTGGTATCCTGCTATGACTACAGCATTGCATACTGACTGCAGTGCTATCCTTCTATAACTTCAGCATTGCATACTGACTGCGGTGGTATCCTGCTATGACTACAGCATTGCATGCTGACTGTAGTTGTATCCTGCTATGACTACAGCATTGCATGCTGACTGTGGTGGTATCCTGCTATGACTATAGCAGTGCATGCTGACTATGGTGGTATCCTGCTATGACTACAGCATTGTGATGCTGACTGTGGTGGTATCCTGCTATGACTACAGCATTGCATGCTGACTGTTGTGTATCCTGCTATGACTACAGCATTGCGTGCTGACTGTGGTGGTATCCTGCTATGACTACAGCATTGCATGCTGACTGTGGTCGTTTCCTGCTATGACTCAAGCATTGCATGCTGACTGTGGTGGTATCCTGCTATGACTACAGCATTGTATGCTGACTGTGGAGGTATCCTGCTATGACTACAGCATTACATGCTGACTGTGGTGGTATCCTGCTATGACTACATCATTGCATACTGACGGTGGTGGTATCCTGCTATGACTACACCATTGCATGCTGACTGTGGTGGCATCCTGCTATGACTACAGCATTGCATACTGACGGTAGTGGTATCCTGCTTTGACTACAGCATTGCATTCTGACTGCGTTGGTATCCTGCTATGACTACAGCATTGCATGCTGACTGCCGTTGTATCCTGCTATGACTTCAGCATTGCATGCTGACTGTGGTTGTATCCTGCTATGACTATAGCAGTGCATGCTGACTATGGTGATATCCTGCTATGACTACAGCATTGCATACTGACTGTGGTGGTATTCTGCTATGATTACAGCATTGCATACTGACTGTGGTGGTATCCTGCTTTGACTACAGCATTGCATGCTGACTGGTGGTGTCCTGCTATGACTACAGCATTGCATACTGACAGTGGTGGTATCCTGCTATGACTACAGCATTGCATAATGAATGTGGTGGTCTCCTGCTATGACTACAGCATTGCATGCTGACTGGTGGTTTCCTCCTATGACTACAGTAATGCATGCTGACGGTGGTGGTATCCTGCTATGATTACAGCAGTGCATACTTACTGTGGTACCTGCTATGATTACAGCAGTGCATACTGACTGGTGGTACCTGCTATGATTACAGCAGTAGAAACTGCTGTTGTGGTACCTGCTATGATTACAGCAGTGCATATTGTCGTGGTACCTGCTATGATTACAGCAGTGCATACTGACTGTGGTGGGACCTGCTATGATGACAGCATTGCATACTGACTGTGGTGGTATCCTGCTATGACTACAGCATTGCATGCTGACTGTGGTTGTATCCTGCTTTGACTACAGCATTGCATGCTGACTGTGGTGGTATCCTGCTATGACTACAGCATTGCATGCTGACTGTGGTGGTATCCTGCTATGACTACAGCATTGCATGCTGACTGTGGTGGTATCCTGCTATGACTACAGCATTGCATGCTGACTGTGGTAGTATCCTGCTATGACTACAGCATTGCATGCTGACTGGTGGTGTCCTGCTATGACTACAGCATTGCATACTGACTGTGGTGGTATCCTGCTATGACTACAGCATTGCATACTGACTGCGGTGGTCTCCTGCTATGACTACAGCATTGCATGCTGACTGCCGTTGTATCCTGCTATGACTTCAGCATTGCATGCTGACTGTGGTTGTATCCTGCTATGACTATAGCAGTGCATGCTGACTATGGTGATATCCTGCTATGACTACAGCATTGCATACTGACTGTGGTGGTATCCTGCTATGATGACAGCATTGCATACTGACTGTGGTGGTATCCTGCTATGACTACAGCATTGCATGCTGACTGTGGTTGTATCCTGCTTTGACTACAGCATTGCATGCTGACTGTGGTGGTATCCTGCTATGACTACAGCATTGCATGCTGACTGTGGTGGTATCCTGCTATGACTACAGCATTGCATACTGACTGCGGTGGTATCCTGCTATGACTACAGCATTGCATGATGACTGTGGTTGTATCCTGCTATGACTACAGCATTGCATGCTGACTGTGGTGGTATCCTGCAATGACTACAGCATTGCATGCTGACTGTGGTGGTATCCTGCTATGACTACAGCATTGCTTGCTGACTGTGGTGGTATCCTGCTATGACTACAGCATTGCATGCTGACTGTGGTCGTTTCCTGCTATGACTCAAGCATTGCATGCTGACTTTGGTGGTATCCTGCTATGACTACAGCATTGTATGCTGACTGTGGTGGTATCCTGCTATGACTACAGCATTACATGCTGACTGTGGTGGTATCCTGCTATGACTACAGCATTGCATGCTGACTGTGGTGGTATCCTGCTATGACTACAGCATTGCATGCTGACTGTGGTGGTATCCTGCTATGACTACAGCATTGCATGCTGACTGTGGTAGTATCCTGCTATGACTACAGCATTGCATGCTGACTGGTGGTGTCCTGCTATGACTACAGCATTGCATACTGACTGTGGTGGTATCCTGCTATGACTACAGCATTGCATACTGACTGCGGTGGTCTCCTGCTATGACTACAGCATTGCATGCTGACTGCCGTTGTATCCTGCTATGACTTCAGCATTGCATGCTGACTGTGGTTGTATCCTGCTATGACTATAGCAGTGCATGCTGACTGGTGGTTTCCTCCTATGACTACAGTAATGCATGCTGACGGTGGTGGTATCCTGCTATGACTACAGCATTGCATGCTGACTGTGGTTGTATCCTGCTTTGACTACAGCATTGCATGCTGACTGTGGTGGTATCCTGCTATGACTACAGCATTGCATGCTGACTGTGGTGGTATCCTGCTATGACTACAGCATTGCATGCTGACTGTGGTGGTATCCTGCTATGACTACAGCATTGCATACTGACTGTGGTAGTATCCTGCTATGACTACAGCATTGCATACTGACAGTGGTGGTATCCTGCTATGACTACAGCATTGCATACTGACTGCGGTGGTCTCCTGCTATGACTACAGCATTGCATGCTGACTGGTGGTTTCCTGCTATGACTACAGTATTGCATGCTGACGGTGGTGGTATCCTGATATGATTACAGCAGTGCATACTTACTGTGGTACCTGCTATGATTACAGCAGTGCATACTGACTGGTGGTACCTGCTATGATTACAGCAGTGGAAACTGCTGTTGTGGTACCTGCTATGATTACAGCACTGCATATTGTCGTGGTACCTGCTATGATTACAGCAGTGCATACTGACTATGGTGGGACCTGCTATGATGACAGCATTGCATACTGACTGTGGTGGTATCCTGCTATGACTACAGCATTGCATGCTGACTGTGGTTGTATCCTGCTATGACTACAGCATTGTATGCTGACTGTGGTGGTATCCTGCTATGACTACAGCATTGCATGCTGACTGTGGATGTATCCTGCTATGACTACAGCATTGCATGCTGACTGTGGTGGTATCCTGCTATGACTAGAGCATTGCATGCTGACTGTGGTTGTATCCTGCTATGACTATAGCAGTGCATGCTCACTGTGGTGGTATCCTGCTATGACTACAGCATTGCATGCTGACTGTGGTGGTATCCTGCTATGACTACAGCATTTCATGCTGACTGTGGTGGTATCCTGCTATGACTACAGCATTGCATACTGACTGCAGTGCTATCCTTCTATAACTTCAGCATTGCATACTGACTGCGGTGGTATCCTGCTATGACTACAGCATTGCATGCTGACTGTAGTTGTATCCTGCTATGACTACAGCATTGCATGCTGACTGTGGTGGTATCCTGCTATGACTATAGCAGTGCATGCTGACTATGGTGGTATCCTGCTATGACTACAGCATTGTGATGCTGACTGTGGTGGTATCCTGCTATGACTACAGCATTGCATGCTGACTGTTGTGTATCCTGCTATGACTACAGCATTGCGTGCTGACTGTGGTGGTATCCTGCTATGACTACAGCATTGCATGCTGACTGTGGTCGTTTCCTGCTATGACTCAAGCATTGCATGCTGACTGTGGTGGTATCCTGCTATGACTACAGCATTGTATGCTGACTGTGGAGGTATCCTGCTATGACTACAGCATTACATGCTGACTGTGGTGGTATCCTGCTATGACTACATCATTGCATACTGACGGTGGTGGTATCCTGCTATGACTACACCATTGCATGCTGACTGTGGTGGCATCCTGCTATGACTACAGCATTGCATACTGACGGTAGTGGTATCCTGCTTTGACTACAGCATTGCATTCTGACTGCGTTGGTATCCTGCTATGACTACAGCATTGCATGCTGACTGCCGTTGTATCCTGCTATGACTTCAGCATTGCATGCTGACTGTGGTTGTATCCTGCTATGACTATAGCAGTGCATGCTGACTATGGTGATATCCTGCTATGACTACAGCATTGCATACTGACTGTGGTGGTATTCTGCTATGATTACAGCATTGCATACTGACTGTGGTGGTATCCTGCTTTGACTACAGCATTGCATGCTGACTGGTGGTGTCCTGCTATGACTACAGCATTGCATACTGACAGTGGTGGTATCCTGCTATGACTACAGCATTGCATAATGAATGTGGTGGTCTCCTGCTATGACTACAGCATTGCATGCTGACTGGTGGTTTCCTCCTATGACTACAGTAATGCATGCTGACGGTGGTGGTATCCTGCTATGATTACAGCAGTGCATACTTACTGTGGTACCTGCTATGATTACAGCAGTGCATACTGACTGGTGGTACCTGCTATGATTACAGCAGTAGAAACTGCTGTTGTGGTACCTGCTATGATTACAGCAGTGCATATTGTCGTGGT
The DNA here is from genome assembly GCF_048934315.1 of Petromyzon marinus. Classification (NCBI taxonomy): domain Eukaryota; kingdom Metazoa; phylum Chordata; class Hyperoartia; order Petromyzontiformes; family Petromyzontidae; genus Petromyzon; species Petromyzon marinus. Next base: position 76,657 of record NW_027423197.1, read on the forward strand.
ACCTGCTATGATTACAGCAGTGCATACTGACTGTGGTGGGACCTGCTATGATGACAGCATTGCATACTGACTGTGGTGGTATCCTGCTATGACTACAGCATTGCATGCTGACTGTGGTTGTATCCTGCTTTGACTACAGCATTGCATGCTGACTGTGGTGGTATCCTGCTATGACTACAGCATTGCATGCTGACTGTGGTGGTATCCTGCTATGACTACAGCATTGCATGCTGACTGTGGTGGTATCCTGCTATGACTACAGCATTGCATGCTGACTGTGGTAGTATCCTGCTATGACTACAGCATTGCATGCTGACTGGTGGTGTCCTGCTATGACTACAGCATTGCATACTGACTGTGGTGGTATCCTGCTATGACTACAGCATTGCATACTGACTGCGGTGGTCTCCTGCTATGACTACAGCATTGCATGCTGACTGCCGTTGTATCCTGCTATGACTTCAGCATTGCATGCTGACTGTGGTTGTATCCTGCTATGACTATAGCAGTGCATGCTGACTATGGTGATATCCTGCTATGACTACAGCATTGCATACTGACTGTGGTGGTATCCTGCTATGATGACAGCATTGCATACTGACTGTGGTGGTATCCTGCTATGACTACAGCATTGCATGCTGACTGTGGTTGTATCCTGCTTTGACTACAGCATTGCATGCTGACTGTGGTGGTATCCTGCTATGACTACAGCATTGCATGCTGACTGTGGTGGTATCCTGCTATGACTACAGCATTGCATACTGACTGCGGTGGTATCCTGCTATGACTACAGCATTGCATGATGACTGTGGTTGTATCCTGCTATGACTACAGCATTGCATGCTGACTGTGGTGGTATCCTGCAATGACTACAGCATTGCATGCTGACTGTGGTGGTATCCTGCTATGACTACAGCATTGCTTGCTGACTGTGGTGGTATCCTGCTATGACTACAGCATTGCATGCTGACTGTGGTCGTTTCCTGCTATGACTCAAGCATTGCATGCTGACTTTGGTGGTATCCTGCTATGACTACAGCATTGTATGCTGACTGTGGTGGTATCCTGCTATGACTACAGCATTACATGCTGACTGTGGTGGTATCCTGCTATGACTACAGCATTGCATGCTGACTGTGGTGGTATCCTGCTATGACTACAGCATTGCATGCTGACTGTGGTGGTATCCTGCTATGACTACAGCATTGCATGCTGACTGTGGTAGTATCCTGCTATGACTACAGCATTGCATGCTGACTGGTGGTGTCCTGCTATGACTACAGCATTGCATACTGACTGTGGTGGTATCCTGCTATGACTACAGCATTGCATACTGACTGCGGTGGTCTCCTGCTATGACTACAGCATTGCATGCTGACTGCCGTTGTATCCTGCTATGACTTCAGCATTGCATGCTGACTGTGGTTGTATCCTGCTATGACTATAGCAGTGCATGCTGACTATGGTGATATCCTGCTATGACTACAGCATTGCATACTGACTGTGGTGGTATCCTGCTGTGATTACAGCATTGCATCCTGACTGTGGTAGTATCCTGCTATGACTACAGCATTGCATGCTGACTGGTGGTGTCCTGCTATGACTACAGCATTGCATACTGACTGTGGTGGTATCCTGCTATGACTACAGCATTGCATACTGACAGTGGTGGTATCCTGCTATGACTACAGCATTGCATACTGACTGCGGTGGTCTCCTGCTATGACTACAGCATTGCATGCTGACTGGTGGTTTCCTGCTATGACTACAGTATTGCATGCTGACGGTGGTGGTATCCTGCTATGATTACAGCAGTGCATACTTACTGTGGTACCTGCTATGATTACAGCAGTGCATACTGACTGGTGGTACCTGCTATGATTACAGCAGTGGAAACTGCTGTTGTGGTACCTGCTATGATTACAGCACTGCATATTGTCGTGGTACCTGCTATGATTACAGCAGTGCATACTGACTGTGGTGGGACCTGCTATGATGACAGCATTGCATACTGACTGTGGTGGTATCCTGCTATGACTACAGCATTGCATGCTGACTGTGGTTGTATCCTGCTATGACTACAGCATTGTATGCTGACTGTGGTGGTATCCTGCTATGACTACAGCATTGCATGCTGACTGTGGATGTATCCTGCTATGACTACAGCATTGCATGCTGACTGTGGTGGTATCCTGCTATGACTACAGCATTGCATGCTGACTGTGGTTGTATCCTGCTATGACTATAGCTGTGCATGCTCACTGTGGTGGTATCCTGCTATGACTACAGCATTGCATACTGACTGCAGTGGTATCCTTCTATAACTTCAGCATTGCATACTGACTGTGGTGGTATCCAGCTATGACTACAGCATTGCATGCTGACTGTAGTTGTATCCTGCTATGACTACAGCATTGCATGCTGACTGTGGTGGTATCCTGTTATGACTATAGCAGTGCATGCTGACTATGGTGGTATCCTGCTATGACTACAGCATTGCGATGCTGACTGTGGTGGTATCCTGCTATGATTACAGCATTGCATGCTGACTGTGGTGGTATCCTGCTATGACTACAGCATTGCGTTCTGACTGTGGTGGTAACCTGCTATGACTACAGCATTGCATGCTGACTGTCGTCGTTTCCTGCTATGACTCAAGCATTGCATACTGACTGTGGTGGTATCCTGCTTTGACTACAGCATTGCATGCTGACTGGTGGTGTCCTGCTATGACTACAGCATTGCATACTGACAGTGGTGGTATCCTGCTATGACTACAGCATTGCATAATGAATGCGGTGGTCTCCTGCTATGACTACAGCATTGCATGCTGACTGGTGGTTTCCTCCTATGACTACAGTAATGCATGCTGACGGTGGTGGTATCCTGCTATGATTACAGCAGTGCATACTTACTGTGGTACCTGCTATGATTACAGCAGTGCATACTGACTGGTGGTACCTGCTATGATTACAGCAGTAGAAACTGCTGTTGTGGTACCTGCTATGATTACAGCAGTGCATATTGTCGTGGTACCTGCTATGATTACAGCAGTGCATACTGACTGTGGTGGGACCTGCTATGATGACAGCATTGCATACTGACTGTGGTGGTATCCTGCTATGACTACAGCATTGCATGCTGACTGTGGTTGTATCCTGCTTTGACTACAGCATTGCATGCTGACTGTGGTGGTATCCTGCTATGACTACAGCATTGCATGCTGACTGTGGTGGTATCCTGCTATGACTACAGCATTGCATGCTGACTGTGGTGGTATCCTGCTATGACTACAGCATTGCATGCTGACTGTGGTAGTATCCTGCTATGACTACAGCATTGCATGCTGACTGGTGGTGTCCTGCTATGACTACAGCATTGCATACTGACTGTGGTGGTATCCTGCTATGACTACAGCATTGCATACTGACTGCGGTGGTCTCCTGCTATGACTACAGCATTGCATGCTGACTGCCGTTGTATCCTGCTATGACTTCAGCATTGCATGCTGACTGTGGTTGTATCCTGCTATGACTATAGCAGTGCATGCTGACTATGGTGATATCCTGCTATGACTACAGCATTGCATACTGACTGTGGTGGTATCCTGCTATGATGACAGCATTGCATACTGACTGTGGTGGTATCCTGCTATGACTACAGCATTGCATGCTGACTGTGGTTGTATCCTGCTTTGACTACAGCATTGCATGCTGACTGTGGTGGTATCCTGCTATGACTACAGCATTGCATGCTGACTGTGGTGGTATCCTGCTATGACTACAGCATTGCATACTGACTGCGGTGGTATCCTGCTATGACTACAGCATTGCATGATGACTGTGGTTGTATCCTGCTATGACTACAGCATTGCATGCTGACTGTGGTGGTATCCTGCAATGACTACAGCATTGCATGCTGACTGTGGTGGTATCCTGCTATGACTACAGCATTGCTTGCTGACTGTGGTGGTATCCTGCTATGACTACAGCATTGCATGCTGACTGTGGTCGTTTCCTGCTATGACTCAAGCATTGCATGCTGACTTTGGTGGTATCCTGCTATGACTACAGCATTGTATGCTGACTGTGGTGGTATCCTGCTATGACTACAGCATTACATGCTGACTGTGGTGGTATCCTGCTATGACTACAGCATTGCATGCTGACTGTGGTGGTATCCTGCTATGACTACAGCATTGCATGCTGACTGTGGTGGTATCCTGCTATGACTACAGCATTGCATGCTGACTGTGGTAGTATCCTGCTATGACTACAGCATTGCATGCTGACTGGTGGTGTCCTGCTATGACTACAGCATTGCATACTGACTGTGGTGGTATCCTGCTATGACTACAGCATTGCATACTGACTGCGGTGGTCTCCTGCTATGACTACAGCATTGCATGCTGACTGCCGTTGTATCCTGCTATGACTTCAGCATTGCATGCTGACTGTGGTTGTATCCTGCTATGACTATAGCAGTGCATGCTGACTATGGTGATATCCTGCTATGACTACAGCATTGCATACTGACTGTGGTGGTATCCTGCTGTGATTACAGCATTGCATCCTGACTGTGGTAGTATCCTGCTATGACTACAGCATTGCATGCTGACTGGTGGTGTCCTGCTATGACTACAGCATTGCATACTGACTGTGGTGGTATCCTGCTATGACTACAGCATTGCATACTGACAGTGGTGGTATCCTGCTATGACTACAGCATTGCATACTGACTGCGGTGGTCTCCTGCTATGACTACAGCATTGCATGCTGACTGGTGGTTTCCTGCTATGACTACAGTATTGCATGCTGACGGTGGTGGTATCCTGCTATGATTACAGCAGTGCATACTTACTGTGGTACCTGCTATGATTACAGCAGTGCATACTGACTGGTGGTACCTGCTATGATTACAGCAGTGGAAACTGCTGTTGTGGTACCTGCTATGATTACAGCACTGCATATTGTCGTGGTACCTGCTATGATTACAGCAGTGCATACTGACTGTGGTGGGACCTGCTATGATGACAGCATTGCATACTGACTGTGGTGGTATCCTGCTATGACTACAGCATTGCATGCTGACTGTGGTTGTATCCTGCTATGACTACAGCATTGTATGCTGACTGTGGTGGTATCCTGCTATGACTACAGCATTGCATGCTGACTGTGGATGTATCCTGCTATGACTACAGCATTGCATGCTGACTGTGGTGGTATCCTGCTATGACTACAGCATTGCATGCTGACTGTGGTTGTATCCTGCTATGACTATAGCTGTGCATGCTCACTGTGGTGGTATCCTGCTATGACTACAGCATTGCATACTGACTGCAGTGGTATCCTTCTATAACTTCAGCATTGCATACTGACTGTGGTGGTATCCAGCTATGACTACAGCATTGCATGCTGACTGTAGTTGTATCCTGCTATGACTACAGCATTGCATGCTGACTGTGGTGGTATCCTGTTATGACTATAGCAGTGCATGCTGACTATGGTGGTATCCTGCTATGACTACAGCATTGCGATGCTGACTGTGGTGGTATCCTGCTATGATTACAGCATTGCATGCTGACTGTGGTGGTATCCTGCTATGACTACAGCATTGCGTTCTGACTGTGGTGGTAACCTGCTATGACTACAGCATTGCATGCTGACTGTCGTCGTTTCCTGCTATGACTCAAGCATTGCATGCTGACTGTGGTGGTATCCTGCTATGACTACAGCATTGTATGCTGACTGTGGTGGTATCCTGCTATGACTACAGCATTACATGCTGACTGTGGTGGTATCCTGCTATGACTAGAGCATTGCATACTGACGGTGGTGGTATCCTGCTATGACTACAGCATCGCATGCTGACTGTGGTGGTATCCTGCTATGACTACAGCATTGCATACTGACGGTAGTGGTATCCTGCTATGACTACAGCATTGCATACTGACTGCGGTGGTATCCTGCTATGACTACAGCTTTAAATGCTGACTGCCGTTGTATCCTGCTATGACTTCAACATTGCATGCTGACTGTGGTTGTATCCTGCTATGACTATAGCAGTGCATGCTGACTATGGTGATATCCTGCTATGACTACAGCATTGCATACTGACTGTGGTGGTATCCTGCTGTGATTACAGCATTGCATCCTGACTGTGGTACTATCCTGCTATGACTACAGCATTGCATGCTGACTGGTGGTGTCCTGCTATGACTACAGCATTGCATACTGACTGTGGTGGTATCCTGCTATGACTACAGCATTGCATACTGACAGTGGTGGTATCCTGCTATGACTATAGCATTGCATACTGACTGCGGTGGTCTCCTGCTATGACTACAGCATTGCATGCTGACTGGTGGTTTCCTGCTATGACTACAGTATTGCATGCTGACGGTGGTGGTATCCTGCTATGATTACAGCAGTGCATACTTACTGTGGTACCTGCTATGATTACAGCAGTGCATACTGACTGGTGGCACCTGCTATGATTACAGCAGTGGAAACTGCTGTTGTGGTACCTGCTATGATTACAGCACTGCATATTGTCGTGGTACCTGCTATGATTACAGCAGTGCATACTGACTGTGGTGGGACCTGCTATGATGACAGCATTGCATACTGACTGTGGTGGTAACCTGCTATGACTACAGCATTGCATGCTGACTGTGGTTGTATCCTGCTATGACTACAGCATTGTATGCTGACTGTGGTGGTATCCTGCTATGACTACAGCATTGCATGCTGACTGTGGATGTATCCTGCTATGACTACAGCATTGCTTGCTGACTGTGGTGGTATCCTGCTATGACTACAGCATTGCATGCTGACTGTGGTTGTATCCTGCTATGACTATAGCAGTGCATGCTCACTGTGGAGGTATCCTGCTATGACTACAGCATTGCATGCTGACTGTGGTGGTATCCTGCTATGACTACAGCATTTCATGCTGACTGTGGTGGTATCCTGCTATGACTACAGCATTGCATACTGACTGCAGTGGTATCCTTCTATAACTTCAGCATTGCATACTGACTGCGGTGGTATCCTGCTATGACTACAGCATTGCATGCTGACTGTAGTTGTATCCTGCTATGACTACAGCATTGCATGCTGACTGTGGTGGTATCGTGCTATGACTATAGCAGTGCATGCTGACTATGGTGGTATCCTGCTATGACTACAGCATTGTGATGCTGACTGTGGTGGTATCCTGCTATGACTACAGCATTGCATGCTGACTGTGGTGGTATCCTGCTATGACTACAGCATTGCATACTGACTGCAGTGGTATCCTGCTATGACATCAGCATTGCATACTGACTGCGGTGGTATCCTGCTTTGACTACAGCATTGCATGCTGACTGTGGTGGTATCCTGCTATGACTACAGCATTGCATGCTGACTGTGGGGGTATCCTGATATGACTACAGCATTGCATACTGACTGCGGTGGTATCCTGCTATGACTACAGCATTGCATGATGACTGTGGTTGTATCCTGCTGTGACTACAGCATTGCTTGCTGACTGTGGTTGTATCCTGCTATGACTATAGCAGTGCATGCTCACTGTGGTGGTATCCTGCTGTGACTACAGCATTGCATGCTGACTGTGGTGGTATCCTGCTATGACATCAGCATTGCATACTGACTGCGGTGGTATCCTGCTTTGACTACAGCATTGCATGCTGACTGTGGTGGTATCCTGCTATGACTACAGCATTGCATGCTGACTGTGGTGGTATCCTGATATGACTACAGCATTGCATACTGACTGCGGTGGTATCCCGCTATGACTACAGCATTGCATGATGACTGTGGTTGTATCCTGCTATGACTACAGCATTGCTTGCTGACTGTGGTTGTATCCTGCTATGACTATAGCAGTGCATGCTCACTGTGGTGGTATCCTGCTGTGACTACAGCATTGCATGCTGACTGTGGTGGTATCCTGCTATGACTACAGCATTGCATGCTGACTGTGGTGGTATCCTGCTATGACTACAGCATTGCATGCTGACTGTGGTGGTATCCTGCTATGACTACAGCATTGCTTGCTGACTGTGGTGGTATCCTGCTATGACTACAGCATTGCATGCTGACTGTGGTGGTATCCTGCTGTGACTACAGCATTGCATGCTGACTGTGGTGGTATCCTGCTATGACTACAGCATTGCATGCTGACTGTGGTGGTATCCTGCTATGACTACAGCATTGCATGCTGACTGCGGTGGTCTCCTGCTATGACTACAGCATTGCATGCTGACTGGTGGTTTCCTGCTATGACTACAGTATTGCATGCTGACGGTGGTGGTATCCTGCTATGATTACAGCAGTGCATACTTACTGTGGTACCTGCTATGATTACAGCAGTGCATACTGACTGGTGGTACCTGCTATGATTACAGCAGTGGAAACTGCTGTTGTGGTACCTGCTATGATTACAGCACTGCATATTGTCGTGGTACCTGCTATGATTACAGCAGTGCATACTGACTGTGGTGGGACCTGCTATGATGACAGCATTGCATACTGACTGTGGTGGTAACCTGCTATGACTACAGCATTGCATGCTGACTGTGGTTGTATCCTGCTATGACTACAGCATTGTATGCTGACTGTGGTGGTATCCTGCTATGACTACAGCATTGCATGCTGACTGTGGATGTATCCTGCTATGACTACAGCATTGCTTGCTGACTGTGGTGGTATCCTGCTATGACTACAGCATTGCATGCTGACTGTGGTTGTATCCTGCTATGACTATAGCAGTGCATGCTCACTGTGGAGGTATCCTGCTATGACTACAGCATTGCATGCTGACTGTGGTGGTATCCTGCTATGACTACAGCATTTCATGCTGACTGTGGTGGTATCCTGCTATGACTACAGCATTGCATACTGACTGCAGTGGTATCCTTCTATAACTTCAGCATTGCATACTGACTGCGGTGGTATCCTGCTATGACTACAGCATTGCATGCTGACTGTAGTTGTATCCTGCTATGACTACAGCATTGCATGCTGACTGTGGTGGTATCGTGCTATGACTATAGCAGTGCATGCTGACTATGGTGGTATCCTGCTATGATTACAACATTGTGATGCTGACTGTGGTGGTATCCTGCTATGACTACAGCATTGCATGCTGACTGTGGTGGTATCCTGCTATGACTACAGCATTGCATACTGACTGCAGTGGTATCCTGCTATGACATCAGCATTGCATACTGACTGCGGTGGTATCCTGCTTTGACTACAGCATTGCATGCTGACTGTGGTGGTATCCTGCTATGACTACAGCATTGCATGCTGACTGTGGTGGTATCCTGATATGACTACAGCATTGCATACTGACTGCGGTGGTATCCTGCTATGACTACAGCATTGCATGCTGACTGTGGTGGTATCCTGCTATGACTAGAGCATTGCATGCTGACTGTGGTTGTATCCTGCTATGACTATAGCAGTGCATGCTCACTGTGGTGGTATCCTGCTATGACTACAGCATTGCATACTGACGGTGGTGGTATCCTGCTATGACTATAGCATCGCATGCTGACTGTGGTGGTATCCTGCTATGACTACAGCATTGCATACTGACGGTAGTGGTATCCTGCTATGACTACAGCATTGCATACTGACTGCGGTGGTATCCTGCTATGACTACAGCATTGCATGCTGACTGCCGTTGTATCCTGCTATGACTTCAGCATTGCATGCTGACTGTGGTTGTATCCTGCTATGACTATAGCAGTGCATGCTGACTATGGTGATATCCTGCTATGACTACAGCATTGCATACTGACTGTGGTGGTATCCTGCTGTGATTACAGCATTGCATCCTGACTGTGGTAGTATCCTGCTATGACTACAGCATTGCATGCTGACTGGTGGTGTCCTGCTATGACTACAGCATTGCATACTGACTGTGGTGGTATCCTGCTATGACTACAGCATTGCATACTGACAGTGGTGGTATCCTGCTATGACTACAGCATTGCATACTGACTGCGGTGGTCTCCTGCTATGACTACAGCATTGCATGCTGACTGGTGGTTTCCTGCTATGACTACAGTATTGCATGCTGACGGTGGTGGTATCCTGATATGATTACAGCAGTGCATACTTACTGTGGTACCTGCTATGATTACAGCAGTGCATACTGACTGGTGGTACCTGCTATGATTACAGCAGTGGAAACTGCGGTTGTGGTACCTGCTATGATTACAGCACTGCATATTGTCGTGGTACCTGCTATGATTACAGCAGTCATACTGACTATGGTGGGACCTGCTATGATGACAGCATTGCATACTGACTGTGGTGGTATCCTGCTATGACTACAGCATTGCATGCTGACTGTGGTTGTATCCTGCTATGACTACAGCATTGTATGCTGACTGTGGTGGTATCCTGCTATGACTACAGCATTGCATGCTGACTGTGGATGTATCCTGCTATGACTACAGCATTGCATGCTGACTGTGGTGGTATCCTGCTATGACTAGAGCATTGCATGCTGACTGTGGTTGTATCCTGCTATGACTATAGCAGTGCATGCTCACTGTGGTGGTATCCTGCTATGACTACAGCATTGCATGCTGACTGTGGTGGTATCCTGCTATGACTACAGCATTTCATGCTGACTGTGGTGGTATCCTGCTATGACTACAGCATTGCATACTGACTGCAGTGGTATCCTTCTATAACTTCAGCATTGCATACTGACTGCGGTGGTATCCTGCTATGACTACAGCATTGCATGCTGACTGTAGTTGTATCCTGCTATGACTACAGCATTGCATGCTGACTGTGGTGGTATCCTGCTATGACTATAGCAGTGCATGCTGACTATGGTGGTATCCTGCTATGACTACAGCATTGTGATGCTGACTGTGGTGGTATCCTGCTATGACTACAGCATTGCATGCTGACTGTTGTGGTATCCTGCTATGACTACAGCATTGCGTGCTGACTGTGGTGGTATCCTGCTATGACTACAGCATTGCATGCTGACTGTGGTCGTTTCCTGCTATGACTCAAGCATTGCATGCTGACTGTGGTGGTATCCTGCTATGACTACAGCATTGTATGCTGACTGTGGAGGTATCCTGCTATGACTACAGCATTACATGCTGACTGTGGTGGTATCCTGCTATGACTACATCATTGCATACTGACGGTGGTGGTATCCTGCTATGACTACACCATTGCATGCTGACTGTGGTGGCATCCTGCTATGACTACAGCATTGCATACTGACGGTAGTGGTATCCTGCTTTGACTACAGCATTGCATTCTGACTGCGTTGGTATCCTGCTATGACTACAGCATTGCATGCTGACTGCCGTTGTATCCTGCTATGACTTCAGCATTGCATGCTGACTGTGGTTGTATCCTGCTATGACTATAGCAGTGCATGCTGACTATGGTGATATCCTGCTATGACTACAGCATTGCATACTGACTGTGGTGGTATTCTGCTATGATTACAGCATTGCATACTGACTGTGGTGGTATCCTGCTTTGACTACAGCATTGCATGCTGACTGGTGGTGTCCTGCTATGACTACAGCATTGCATACTGACAGTGGTGGTATCCTGCTATGACTACAGCATTGCATAATGAATGCGGTGGTCTCCTGCTATGACTACAGCATTGCATGCTGACTGGTGGTTTCCTCCTATGACTACAGTAATGCATGCTGACGGTGGTGGTATCCTGCTATGATTACAGCAGTGCATACTTACTGTGGTACCTGCTATGATTACAGCAGTCATACTGACTATGGTGGGACCTGCTATGATGACAGCATTGCATACTGACTGTGGTGGTATCCTGCTATGACTACAGCATTGCATGCTGACTGTGGTTGTATCCTGCTATGACTACAGCATTGTATGCTGACTGTGGTGGTATCCTGCTATGACTACAGCATTGCATGCTGACTGTGGATGTATCCTGCTATGACTACAGCATTGCATGCTGACTGTGGTGGTATCCTGCTATGACTAGAGCATTGCATGCTGACTGTGGTTGTATCCTGCTATGACTATAGCAGTGCATGCTCACTGTGGTGGTATCCTGCTATGACTACAGCATTGCATGCTGACTGTGGTGGTATCCTGCTATGACTACAGCATTTCATGCTGACTGTGGTGGTATCCTGCTATGACTACAGCATTGCATACTGACTGCAGTGGTATCCTTCTATAACTTCAGCATTGCATACTGACTGCGGTGGTATCCTGCTATGACTACAGCATTGCATGCTGACTGTAGTTGTATCCTGCTATGACTACAGCATTGCATGCTGACTGTGGTGGTATCCTGCTATGACTATAGCAGTGCATGCTGACTATGGTGGTATCCTGCTATGACTACAGCATTGTGATGCTGACTGTGGTGGTATCCTGCTATGACTACAGCATTGCATGCTGACTGTTGTGGTATCCTGCTATGACTACAGCATTGCGTGCTGACTGTGGTGGTATCCTGCTATGACTACAGCATTGCATGCTGACTGTGGTCGTTTCCTGCTATGACTCAAGCATTGCATGCTGACTGTGGTGGTATCCTGCTATGACTACAGCATTGTATGCTGACTGTGGAGGTATCCTGCTATGACTACAGCATTACATGCTGACTGTGGTGGTATCCTGCTATGACTACATCATTGCATACTGACGGTGGTGGTATCCTGCTATGACTACACCATTGCATGCTGACTGTGGTGGCATCCTGCTATGACTACAGCATTGCATACTGACGGTAGTGGTATCCTGCTTTGACTACAGCATTGCATTCTGACTGCGTTGGTATCCTGCTATGACTACAGCATTGCATGCTGACTGTGGTCGTTTCCTGCTATGACTCAAGCATTGCATGCTGACTGTGGTGGTATCCTGCTATGACTACAGCATTGTATGCTGACTGTGGAGGTATCCTGCTATGACTACAGCATTACATGCTGACTGTGGTGGTATCCTGCTATGACTACATCATTGCATACTGACGGTGGTGGTATCCTGCTATGACTACACCATTGCATGCTGACTGTGGTGGCATCCTGCTATGACTACAGCATTGCATACTGACGGTAGTGGTATCCTGCTTTGACTACAGCATTGCATTCTGACTGCGTTGGTATCCTGCTATGACTACAGCATTGCATGCTGACTGCCGTTGTATCCTGCTATGACTTCAGCATTGCATGCTGACTGTGGTTGTATCCTGCTATGACTATAGCAGTGCATGCTGACTATGGTGATATCCTGCTATGACTACAGCATTGCATACTGACTGTGGTGGTATTCTGCTATGATTACAGCATTGCATACTGACTGTGGTGGTATCCTGCTTTGACTACAGCATTGCATGCTGACTGGTGGTGTCCTGCTATGACTACAGCATTGCATACTGACAGTGGTGGTATCCTGCTATGACTACAGCATTGCATAATGAATGCGGTGGTCTCCTGCTATGACTACAGCATTGCATGCTGACTGGTGGTTTCCTCCTATGACTACAGTAATGCATGCTGACGGTGGTGGTATCCTGCTATGATTACAGCAGTGCATACTTACTGTGGTACCTGCTATGATTACAGCAGTCATACTGACTATGGTGGGACCTGCTATGATGACAGCATTGCATACTGACTGTGGTGGTATCCTGCTATGACTACAGCATTGCATGCTGACTGTGGTTGTATCCTGCTATGACTACAGCATTGTATGCTGACTGTGGTGGTATCCTGCTATGACTACAGCATTGCATGCTGACTGTGGATGTATCCTGCTATGACTACAGCATTGCATGCTGACTGTGGTGGTATCCTGCTATGACTAGAGCATTGCATGCTGACTGTGGTTGTATCCTGCTATGACTATAGCAGTGCATGCTCACTGTGGTGGTATCCTGCTATGACTACAGCATTGCATGCTGACTGTGGTGGTATCCTGCTATGACTACAGCATTTCATGCTGACTGTGGTGGTATCCTGCTATGACTACAGCATTGCATACTGACTGCAGTGGTATCCTTCTATAACTTCAGCATTGCATACTGACTGCGGTGGTATCCTGCTATGACTACAGCATTGCATGCTGACTGTAGTTGTATCCTGCTATGACTACAGCATTGCATGCTGACTGTGGTGGTATCCTGCTATGACTATAGCAGTGCATGCTGACTATGGTGGTATCCTGCTATGACTACAGCATTGTGATGCTGACTGTGGTGGTATCCTGCTATGACTACAGCATTGCATGCTGACTGTTGTGGTATCCTGCTATGACTACAGCATTGCGTGCTGACTGTGGTGGTATCCTGCTATGACTACAGCATTGCATGCTGACTGTGGTCGTTTCCTGCTATGACTCAAGCATTGCATGCTGACTGTGGTGGTATCCTGCTATGACTACAGCATTGTATGCTGACTGTGGAGGTATCCTGCTATGACTACAGCATTACATGCTGACTGTGGTGGTATCCTGCTATGACTACATCATTGCATACTGACGGTGGTGGTATCCTGCTATGACTACACCATTGCATGCTGACTGTGGTGGCATCCTGCTATGACTACAGCATTGCATACTGACGGTAGTGGTATCCTGCTTTGACTACAGCATTGCATTCTGACTGCGTTGGTATCCTGCTATGACTACAGCATTGCATGCTGACTGCCGTTGTATCCTGCTATGACTTCAGCATTGCATGCTGACTGTGGTTGTATCCTGCTATGACTATAGCAGTGCATGCTGACTATGGTGATATCCTGCTATGACTACAGCATTGCATACTGACTGTGGTGGTATTCTGCTATGATTACAGCATTGCATACTGACTGTGGTGGTATCCTGCTTTGACTACAGCATTGCATGCTGACTGGTGGTGTCCTGCTATGACTACAGCATTGCATACTGACAGTGGTGGTATCCTGCTATGACTACAGCATTGCATAATGAATGCGGTGGTCTCCTGCTATGACTACAGCATTGCATGCTGACTGGTGGTTTCCTCCTATGACTACAGTAATGCATGCTGACGGTGGTGGTATCCTGATATGATTACAGCAGTGCATACTTACTGTGGTACCTGCTATGATTACAGCAGTGCATACTGACTGGTGGTACCTGCTATGATTACAGCAGTGGAAACTGCTGTTGTGGTACCTGCTATGATTACAGCAGTGCATATTGTCGTGGTACCTGCTATGATTACAGCAGTGCATACTGACTGTGGTGGGACCTGCTATGATGACAGCATTGCATACTGACTGTGGTGGTATCCTGCTATGACTACAGCATTGCATGCTGACTGTGGTTGTATCCTGCTTTGACTACAGCATTGCATGCTGACTGTGGTGGTATCCTGCTATGACTACAGCATTGCATGCTGACTGTGGTGGTATCCTGCTATGACTACAGCATTGCATGCTGACTGTGGTGGTATCCTGCTATGACTACAGCATTGCATACTGACTGTGGTAGTATCCTGCTATGACTACAGCATTGCATACTGACAGTGGTGGTATCCTGCTATGACTACAGCATTGCATACTGACTGCGGTGGTCTCCTGCTATGACTACAGCATTGCATGCTGACTGGTGGTTTCCTGCTATGACTACAGTATTGCATGCTGACGGTGGTGGTATCCTGATATGATTACAGCAGTGCATACTTACTGTGGTACCTGCTATGATTACAGCAGTGCATACTGACTGGTGGTACCTGCTATGATTACAGCAGTGGAAACTGCTGTTGTGGTACCTGCTATGATTACAGCACTGCATATTGTCGTGGTACCTGCTATGATTACAGCAGTGCATACTGACTATGGTGGGACCTGCTATGATGACAGCATTGCATACTGACTGTGGTGGTATCCTGCTATGACTACAGCATTGCATGCTGACTGTGGTTGTATCCTGCTATGACTACAGCATTGTATGCTGACTGTGGTGGTATCCTGCTATGACTACAGCATTGCATGCTGACTGTGGATGTATCCTGCTATGACTACAGCATTGCATGCTGACTGTGGTGGTATCCTGCTATGACTAGAGCATTGCATGCTGACTGTGGTTGTATCCTGCTATGACTATAGCAGTGCATGCTCACTGTAGTGGTATCCTGCTATGACTACAGCATTGCATGCTGACTGTGGTGGTATCCTGCTATGACTACAGCATTTCATGCTGACTGTGGTGGTATCCTGCTATGACTACAGCATTGCATACTGACTGCAGTGGTATCCTTCTATAACTTCAGCATTGCATACTGACTGCGGTGGTATCCTGCTATGACTACAGCATTGCATGCTGACTGTAGTTGTATCCTGCTATGACTACAGCATTGCATGCTGACTGTGGTGGTATCCTGCTATGACTATAGCAGTGCATGCTGACTATGGTGGTATCCTGCTATGACTACAGCATTGTGATGCTGACTGTGGTGGTATCCTGCTATGACTACAGCATTGCATGCTGACTGTTGTGGTATCCTGCTATGACTACAGCATTGCGTGCTGACTGTGGTGGTATCCTGCTATGACTACAGCATTGCATGCTGACTGTGGTCGTTTCCTGCTATGACTCAAGCATTGCATGCTGACTGTGGTGGTATCCTGCTATGACTACAGCATTGTATGCTGACTGTGGAGGTATCCTGCTATGACTACAGCATTACATGCTGACTGTGGTGGTATCCTGCTATGACTACATCATTGCATACTGACGGTGGTGGTATCCTGCTATGACTACACCATTGCATGCTGACTGTGGTGGCATCCTGCTATGACTACAGCATTGCATACTGACGGTAGTGGTATCCTGCTTTGACTACAGCATTGCATTCTGACTGCGTTGGTATCCTGCTATGACTACAGCATTGCATGCTGACTGCCGTTGTATCCTGCTATGACTTCAGCATTGCATGCTGACTGTGGTTGTATCCTGCTATGACTATAGCAGTGCATGCTGACTATGGTGATATCCTGCTATGACTACAGCATTGCATACTGACTGTGGTGGTATTCTGCTATGATTACAGCATTGCATACTGACTGTGGTGGTATCCTGCTTTGACTACAGCATTGCATGCTGACTGGTGGTGTCCTGCTATGACTACAGCATTGCATACTGACAGTGGTGGTATCCTGCTATGACTACAGCATTGCATAATGAATGCGGTGGTCTCCTGCTATGACTACAGCATTGCATGCTGACTGGTGGTTTCCTCCTATGACTACAGTAATGCATGCTGACGGTGGTGGTATCCTGCTATGATTACAGCAGTGCATACTTACTGTGGTACCTGCTATGATTACAGCAGTGCATACTGACTGGTGGTACCTGCTATGATTACAGCAGTGGAAACTGCTGTTGTGGTACCTGCTATGATTACAGCAGTGCATATTGTCGTGGTACCTGCTATGATTACAGCAGTGCATACTGACTGTGGTGGGACCTGCTATGATGACAGCATTGCATACTGACTGTGGTGGTATCCTGCTATGACTACAGCATTGCATGCTGACTGTGGTTGTATCCTGCTTTGACTACAGCATTGCATGCTGACTGTGGTGGTATCCTGCTATGACTACAGCATTGCATGCTGACTGTGGTGGTATCCTGCTATGACTACAGCATTGCATGCTGACTGTGGTGGTATCCTGCTATGACTACAGCATTGCATGCTGACTGTGGTAGTATCCTGCTATGACTACAGCATTGCATGCTGACTGGTGGTGTCCTGCTATGACTACAGCATTGCATACTGACTGTGGTGGTATCCTGCTATGACTACAGCATTGCATACTGACTGCGGTGGTCTCCTGCTATGACTACAGCATTGCATGCTGACTGCCGTTGTATCCTGCTATGACTTCAGCATTGCATGCTGACTGTGGTTGTATCCTGCTATGACTATAGCAGTGCATGCTGACTATGGTGATATCCTGCTATGACTACAGCATTGCATACTGACTGTGGTGGTATCCTGCTATGATGACAGCATTGCATACTGACTGTGGTGGTATCCTGCTATGACTACAGCATTGCATGCTGACTGTGGTTGTATCCTGCTTTGACTACAGCATTGCATGCTGACTGTGGTGGTATCCTGCTATGACTACAGCATTGCATGCTGACTGTGGTGGTATCCTGCTATGACTACAGCATTGCATACTGACTGCGGTGGTATCCTGCTATGACTACAGCATTGCATGATGACTGTGGTTGTATCCTGCTATGACTACAGCATTGCATGCTGACTGTGGTGGTATCCTGCAATGACTACAGCATTGCATGCTGACTGTGGTGGTATCCTGCTATGACTACAGCATTGCTTGCTGACTGTGGTGGTATCCTGCTATGACTACAGCATTGCATGCTGACTGTGGTCGTTTCCTGCTATGACTCAAGCATTGCATGCTGACTTTGGTGGTATCCTGCTATGACTACAGCATTGTATGCTGACTGTGGTGGTATCCTGCTATGACTACAGCATTACATGCTGACTGTGGTGGTATCCTGCTATGACTACAGCATTGCATGCTGACTGTGGTGGTATCCTGCTATGACTACAGCATTGCATGCTGACTGTGGTGGTATCCTGCTATGACTACAGCATTGCATGCTGACTGTGGTAGTATCCTGCTATGACTACAGCATTGCATGCTGACTGGTGGTGTCCTGCTATGACTACAGCATTGCATACTGACTGTGGTGGTATCCTGCTATGACTACAGCATTGCATACTGACTGCGGTGGTCTCCTGCTATGACTACAGCATTGCATGCTGACTGCCGTTGTATCCTGCTATGACTTCAGCATTGCATGCTGACTGTGGTTGTATCCTGCTATGACTATAGCAGTGCATGCTGACTATGGTGATATCCTGCTATGACTACAGCATTGCATACTGACTGTGGTGGTATCCTGCTGTGATTACAGCATTGCATCCTGACTGTGGTAGTATCCTGCTATGACTACAGCATTGCATGCTGACTGGTGGTGTCCTGCTATGACTACAGCATTGCATACTGACTGTGGTGGTATCCTGCTATGACTACAGCATTGCATGCTGACTGTTGTGGTATCCTGCTATGACTACAGCATTGCGTGCTGACTGTGGTGGTATCCTGCTATGACTACAGCATTGCATGCTGACTGTGGTCGTTTCCTGCTATGACTCAAGCATTGCATGCTGACTGTGGTGGTATCCTGCTATGACTACAGCATTGTATGCTGACTGTGGAGGTATCCTGCTATGACTACAGCATTACATGCTGACTGTGGTGGTATCCTGCTATGACTACATCATTGCATACTGACGGTGGTGGTATCCTGCTATGACTACACCATTGCATGCTGACTGTGGTGGCATCCTGCTATGACTACAGCATTGCATACTGACGGTAGTGGTATCCTGCTTTGACTACAGCATTGCATTCTGACTGCGTTGGTATCCTGCTATGACTACAGCATTGCATGCTGACTGCCGTTGTATCCTGCTATGACTTCAGCATTGCATGCTGACTGTGGTTGTATCCTGCTATGACTATAGCAGTGCATGCTGACTATGGTGATATCCTGCTATGACTACAGCATTGCATACTGACTGTGGTGGTATTCTGCTATGATTACAGCATTGCATACTGACTGTGGTGGTATCCTGCTTTGACTACAGCATTGCATGCTGACTGGTGGTGTCCTGCTATGACTACAGCATTGCATACTGACAGTGGTGGTATCCTGCTATGACTACAGCATTGCATAATGAATGCGGTGGTCTCCTGCTATGACTACAGCATTGCATGCTGACTGGTGGTTTCCTCCTATGACTACAGTAATGCATGCTGACGGTGGTGGTATCCTGCTATGATTACAGCAGTGCATACTTACTGTGGTACCTGCTATGATTACAGCAGTGCATACTGACTGGTGGTACCTGCTATGATTACAGCAGTGGAAACTGCTGTTGTGGTACCTGCTATGATTACAGCAGTGCATATTGTCGTGGTACCTGCTATGATTACAGCAGTGCATACTGACTGTGGTGGGACCTGCTATGATGACAGCATTGCATACTGACTGTGGTGGTATCCTGCTATGACTACAGCATTGCATGCTGACTGTGGTTGTATCCTGCTTTGACTACAGCATTGCATGCTGACTGTGGTGGTATCCTGCTATGACTACAGCATTGCATGCTGACTGTGGTGGTATCCTGCTATGACTACAGCATTGCATGCTGACTGTGGTGGTATCCTGCTATGACTACAGCATTGCATGCTGACTGTGGTAGTATCCTGCTATGACTACAGCATTGCATGCTGACTGGTGGTGTCCTGCTATGACTACAGCATTGCATACTGACTGTGGTGGTATCCTGCTATGACTACAGCATTGCATACTGACTGCGGTGGTCTCCTGCTATGACTACAGCATTGCATGCTGACTGCCGTTGTATCCTGCTATGACTTCAGCATTGCATGCTGACTGTGGTTGTATCCTGCTATGACTATAGCAGTGCATGCTGACTATGGTGATATCCTGCTATGACTACAGCATTGCATACTGACTGTGGTGGTATCCTGCTATGATGACAGCATTGCATACTGACTGTGGTGGTATCCTGCTATGACTACAGCATTGCATGCTGACTGTGGTTGTATCCTGCTTTGACTACAGCATTGCATGCTGACTGTGGTGGTATCCTGCTATGACTACAGCATTGCATGCTGACTGTGGTGGTATCCTGCTATGACTACAGCATTGCATACTGACTGCGGTGGTATCCTGCTATGACTACAGCATTGCATGATGACTGTGGTTGTATCCTGCTATGACTACAGCATTGCATGCTGACTGTGGTGGTATCCTGCAATGACTACAGCATTGCATGCTGACTGTGGTGGTATCCTGCTATGACTACAGCATTGCTTGCTGACTGTGGTGGTATCCTGCTATGACTACAGCATTGCATGCTGACTGTGGTCGTTTCCTGCTATGACTCAAGCATTGCATGCTGACTTTGGTGGTATCCTGCTATGACTACAGCATTGTATGCTGACTGTGGTGGTATCCTGCTATGACTACAGCATTACATGCTGACTGTGGTGGTATCCTGCTATGACTACAGCATTGCATGCTGACTGTGGTGGTATCCTGCTATGACTACAGCATTGCATGCTGACTGTGGTGGTATCCTGCTATGACTACAGCATTGCATGCTGACTGTGGTAGTATCCTGCTATGACTACAGCATTGCATGCTGACTGGTGGTGTCCTGCTATGACTACAGCATTGCATACTGACTGTGGTGGTATCCTGCTATGACTACAGCATTGCATACTGACTGCGGTGGTCTCCTGCTATGACTACAGCATTGCATGCTGACTGCCGTTGTATCCTGCTATGACTTCAGCATTGCATGCTGACTGTGGTTGTATCCTGCTATGACTATAGCAGTGCATGCTGACTATGGTGATATCCTGCTATGACTACAGCATTGCATACTGACTGTGGTGGTATCCTGCTGTGATTACAGCATTGCATCCTGACTGTGGTAGTATCCTGCTATGACTACAGCATTGCATGCTGACTGGTGGTGTCCTGCTATGACTACAGCATTGCATACTGACTGTGGTGGTATCCTGCTATGACTACAGCATTGCATACTGACAGTGGTGGTATCCTGCTATGACTACAGCATTGCATACTGACTGCGGTGGTCTCCTGCTATGACTACAGCATTGCATGCTGACTGGTGGTTTCCTGCTATGACTACAGTATTGCATGCTGACGGTGGTGGTATCCTGCTATGATTACAGCAGTGCATACTTACTGTGGTACCTGCTATGATTACAGCAGTGCATACTGACTGGTGGTACCTGCTATGATTACAGCAGTGGAAACTGCTGTTGTGGTACCTGCTATGATTACAGCACTGCATATTGTCGTGGTACCTGCTATGATTACAGCAGTGCATACTGACTGTGGTGGGACCTGCTATGATGACAGCATTGCATACTGACTGTGGTGGTATCCTGCTATGACTACAGCATTGCATGCTGACTGTGGTTGTATCCTGCTATGACTACAGCATTGTATGCTGACTGTGGTCGTATCCTGCTATGACTACAGCATTGCATGCTGACTGTGGATGTATCCTGCTATGACTACAGCATTGCATGCTGACTGTGGTGGTATCCTGCTATGACTACAGCATTGCATGCTGACTGTGGTTGTATCCTGCTATGACTATAGCTGTGCATGCTCACTGTGGTGGTATCCTGCTATGACTACAGCATTGCATACTGACTGCAGTGGTATCCTTCTATAACTTCAGCATTGCATACTGACTGTGGTGGTATCCAGCTATGACTACAGCATTGCATGCTGACTGTAGTTGTATCCTGCTATGACTACAGCATTGCATGCTGACTGTGGTGGTATCCTGTTATGACTATAGCAGTGCATGCTGACTATGGTGGTATCCTGCTATGACTACAGCATTGCGATGCTGACTGTGGTGGTATCCTGCTATGATTACAGCATTGCATGCTGACTGTGGTGGTATCCTGCTATGACTACAGCATTGCGTTCTGACTGTGGTGGTAACCTGCTATGACTACAGCATTGCATGCTGACTGTCGTCGTTTCCTGCTATGACTCAAACATTGCATGCTGACTGTGGTGGTATCCTGCTATGACTACAGCATTGTATGCTGACTGTGGTGGTATCCTGCTATGACTACAGCATTACATGCTGACTGTGGTGGTATCCTGCTATGACTAGAGCATTGCATACTGACGGTGGTGGTATCCTGCTATGACTACAGCATCGCATGCTGACTGTGGTGGTATCCTGCTATGACTACAGCATTGCATACTGACGGTAGTGGTATCCTGCTATGACTACAGCATTGCATACTGACTGCGGTGGTATCCTGCTATGACTACAGCATTAAATGCTGACTGCCGTTGTATCCTGCTATGACTTCAACATTGCATGCTGACTGTGGTTGTATCCTGCTATGACTATAGCAGTGCATGCTGACTATGGTGATATCCTGCTATGACTACAGCATTGCATACTGACTGTGGTGGTATCCTGCTGTGATTACAGCATTGCATCCTGACTGTGGTACTATCCTGCTATGACTACAGCATTGCATGCTGACTGGTGGTGTCCTGCTATGACTACAGCATTGCATACTGACTGTGGTGGTATCCTGCTATGACTACAGCATTGCATACTGACAGTGGTGGTATCCTGCTATGACTACAGCATTGCATACTGACTGCGGTGGTCTCCTGCTATGACTACAGCATTGCATGCTGACTGGTGGTTTCCTGCTATGACTACAGTATTGCATGCTGACGGTGGTGGTATCCTGCTATGATTACAGCAGTGCATACTTACTGTGGTACCTGCTATGATTACAGCAGTGCATACTGACTGGTGGTACCTGCTATGATTACAGCAGTGGAAACTGCTGTTGTGGTACCTGCTATGATTACAGCACTGCATATTGTCGTGGTACCTGCTATGATTACAGCAGTGCATACTGACTGTGGTGGGACCTGCTATGATGACAGCATTGCATACTGACTGTGGTGGTAACCTGCTATGACTACAGCATTGCATGCTGACTGTGGTTGTATCCTGCTATGACTACAGCATTGTATGCTGACTGTGGTGGTATCCTGCTATGACTACAGCATTGCATGCTGACTGTGGATGTATCCTGCTATGACTACAGCATTGCTTGCTGACTGTGGTGGTATCCTGCTATGACTACAGCATTGCATGCTGACTGTGGTTGTATCCTGCTATGACTATAGCAGTGCATGCTCACTGTGGAGGTATCCTGCTATGACTACAGCATTGCATGCTGACTGTGGTGGTATCCTGCTATGACTACAGCATTTCATGCTGACTGTGGTGGTATCCTGCTATGACTACAGCATTGCATACTGACTGCAGTGGTATCCTTCTATAACTTCAGCATTGCATACTGACTGCGGTGGTATCCTGCTATGACTACAGCATTGCATGCTGACTGTAGTTGTATCCTGCTATGACTACAGCATTGCATGCTGACTGTGGTGGTATCGTGCTATGACTATAGCAGTGCATGCTGACTATGGTGGTATCCTGCTATGACTACAGCATTGTGATGCTGACTGTGGTGGTATCCTGCTATGACTACAGCATTGCATGCTGACTGTGGTGGTATCCTGCTATGACTACAGCATTGCATACTGACTGCAGTGGTATCCTGCTATGACATCAGCATTGCATACTGACTGCGGTGGTATCCTGCTTTGACTACAGCATTGCATGCTGACTGTGGTGGTATCCTGCTATGACTACAGCATTGCATGCTGACTGTGGTGGTATCCTGATATGACTACAGCATTGCATACTGACTGCGGTGGTATCCTGCTATGACTACAGCATTGCATGATGACTGTGGTTGTATCCTGCTATGACTACAGCATTGCTTGCTGACTGTGGTTGTATCCTGCTATGACTATAGCAGTGCATGCTCACTGTGGTGGTATCCTGCTGTGACTACAGCATTGCATGCTGACTGTGGTGGTATCCTGCTATGACATCAGCATTGCATACTGACTGCGGTGGTATCCTGCTTTGACTACTGCATTGCATGCTGACTGTGGTGGTATCCTGCTATGACTACAGCATTGCATGCTGACTGTGGTGGTATCCTGATATGACTACAGCATTGCATACTGACTGCGGTGGTATCCTGCTATGACTACAGCATTGCATGATGACTGTGGTTGTATCCTGCTATGACTACAGCATTGCTTGCTGACTGTGGTTGTATCCTGCTATGACTATAGCAGTGCATGCTCACTGTGGTGGTATCCTGCTGTGACTACAGCATTGCATGCTGACTGTGGTGGTATCCTGCTATGACTACAGCATTGCATGCTGACTGTGGTGGTATCCTGCTATGACTACAGCATTGCATGCTGACTGTGGTGGTATCCTGCTATGACTACAGCATTGCTTGCTGACTGTGGTGGTATCCTGCTATGACTACAGCATTGCATGCTGACTGTGGTGGTATCCTGCTGTGACTACAGCATTGCATGCTGACTGTGGTGGTATCCTGCTATGACTACAGCATTGCATGCTGACTGTGGTGGTATCCTGCTATGACTACAGCATTGCATGCTGACTGTGGTGGTCTCCTGCTATGACTACAGCATTGCATGCTGACTGGTGGTTTCCTGCTATGACTACAGTATTGCATGCTGACGGTGGTGGTATCCTGCTATGATTACAGCAGTGCATACTTACTGTGGTACCTGCTATGATTACAGCAGTGCATACTGACTGGTGGTACCTGCTATGATTACAGCAGTGGAAACTGCTGTTGTGGTACCTGCTATGATTACAGCACTGCATATTGTCGTGGTACCTGCTATGATTACAGCAGTGCATACTGACTGTGGTGGGACCTGCTATGATGACAGCATTGCATACTGACTGTGGTGGTAACCTGCTATGACTACAGCATTGCATGCTGACTGTGGTTGTATCCTGCTATGACTACAGCATTGTATGCTGACTGTGGTGGTATCCTGCTATGACTACAGCATTGCATGCTGACTGTGGATGTATCCTGCTATGACTACAGCATTGCTTGCTGACTGTGGTGGTATCCTGCTATGACTACAGCATTGCATGTTGACTGTGGTTGTATCCTGCTATGACTATAGCAGTGCATGCTCACTGTGGAGGTATCCTGCTATGACTACAGCATTGCATGCTGACTGTGGTGGTATCCTGCTATGACTACAGCATTTCATGCTGACTGTGGTGGTATCCTGCTATGACTACAGCATTGCATACTGACTGCAGTGGTATCCTTCTATAACTTCAGCATTGCATACTGACTGCGGTGGTATCCTGCTATGACTACAGCATTGCATGCTGACTGTAGTTGTATCCTGCTATGACTACAGCATTGCATGCTGACTGTGGTGGTATCGTGCTATGACTATAGCAGTGCATGCTGACTATGGTGGTATCCTGCTATGATTACAGCATTGTGATGCTGACTGTGGTGGTATCCTGCTATGACTACAGCATTGCATGCTGACTGTGGTGGTATCCTGCTATGACTACAGCATTGCATACTGACTGCAGTGGTATCCTGCTATGACATCAGCATTGCATACTGACTGCGGTGGTATCCTGCTTTGACTACAGCATTGCATGCTGACTGTGGTGGTATCCTGCTATGACTACAGCATTGCATGCTGACTGTGGTGGTATCCTGATATGACTACAGCATTGCATACTGACTGCGGTGGTATCCTGCTATGACTACAGCATTGCATGATGACTGTGGTTGTATCCTGCTATGACTACAGCATTGCTTGCTGACTGTGGTTGTATCCTGCTATGACTATAGCAGTGCATGCTCACTGTGGTGGTATCCTGCTGTGACTACAGCATTGCATGCTGACTGTGGTGGTATCCTGCTATGACATCAGCATTGCATACTGACTGCGGTGGTATCCTGCTTTGACTACAGCATTGCATGCTGACTGTGGTGGTATCCTGCTATGACTACAGCATTGCATGCTGACTGTGGTGGTATCCTGATATGACTACAGCATTGCATACTGACTGCGGTGGTATCCTGCTATGACTACAGCATTGCATGATGACTGTGGTTGTATCCTGCTATGACTACAGCATTGCTTGCTGACTGTGGTTGTATCCTGCTATGACTATAGCAGTGCATGCTCACTGTGGTGGTATCCTGCTGTGACTACAGCATTGCATGCTGACTGTGGTGGTATCCTGCTATGACTACAGCATTGCATGCTGACTGTGGTGGTATCCTGCTATGACTACAGCATTGCATGCTGACTGTGGTGGTATCCTGCTATGACTACAGCATTGCTTGCTGACTGTGGTGGTATCCTGCTATGACTACAGCATTGCATGCTGACTGTGGTGGTATCCTGCTGTGACTACAGCATTGCATGCTGACTGTGGTGGTATCCTGCTATGACTACAGCATTGCATGCTGACTGTGGTGGTATCCTGCTATGACTACAGCATTGCATGCTGACTGTGGTGGTATCCTGCTATGACTACAGCATTGCTTGCTGACTGTGGTGGTATCCTGCTATGACTACAGCATTGCATGCTGACTGTGGTCGTTTCCTGCTATGACTCAAGCATTGCATGCTGACTTTGGTGGTATCCTGCTATGACTACAGCATTGTATGCTGACTGTGGTGGTATCCTGCTATGACTACAGCATTACATGCTGACTGTGGTCGTATCCTGCTATGACTACAGCATTGCATGCAGACTGTGGTGGTATCCTGCTATGACTACAACATTGCATACTGACGGTGGTGGTATCCTGCTATGACTACAGCATTGCATGCTGACTGTGGTGGTATCCTGCTATGACTTCAGCATTGCATACTGACTGCGGTGGTATCCTGCTATGACTACAGCATTGCATGATGACTGCCGTTGTATCCTGCTATGACTTCAGCATTGCATGCTGACTGTGGTTGTATCCTGCTATGACTATAGCAGTGCATGCTGACTATGGTAATATCCTGCTATGACTACAGCATTGCATCCTGACTGGTGTTATCCTGCTATGACTACAGCATTGCATGCTGACTGGTGGTGTCCTGCTATGACTACAGCATTGCATCCTGACTGTGGTGGTATCCTGCTATGACTACAGCATTGCATACTGACAGTGGTGGTATCCTGCTATAACTACAGCATTGCATACTGACTGTGGTGGTCTCCTGCTATGACTACAGCATTGGATGCTGACTGGTGTTTTCCTGCTATGACTACAGTATTGCATGCTGACGGTGGTGGTATCCTGCTATGATTACAGCAGTGCATACTGACTGTGGTACCTGCTATGATTACACCAGTGCATACTGACTGTGGTGGGACCTGCTATGATGACAGCATTGCATACTGACTGTGGTGGTATCCTGCTATGACTACAGCATTGTATGCTGACTGTGGTGGTATCCTGCTATGACTACAGCATTGCTTGCTGACTGTGGTGGTATCCTGCTATGACTACAGCATTGCTTGCTGACTGTGGTGGTATCCTGCTATGACTACAACATTGCATGCTGACTGTGGTGGTATCCTGCTATGACTATAGCATTGCATGCTGACTGTGGTTGTATCCTGCTATGACTATATGAGTGCATGCTGACTATGGTGGTATCCTGCTATGACTACAGCCTTGCATACTGACTGTGGTGGTATTCTGCTATGACTACAGCATTGCATACTGACTGTGGTGGTATCCGGCTATGACTACAGCATTGCATGCTGACTGGTGGTATCCTGCTATGACTACAGCATTGTGATGCTTACTGTGGTTGTATCCTGCTATGACTACAGCATTGCATGCTGACTGTTGTGGTATCGTGCTATGACTACAGCATTGCTTGCTGACTGGTGGTATCCTGCTATGACTACAGCATTGCATGCTCACTGTGGTGGTATCCTGCTATGACTACAGCATTGCATACTGACTGCAGTGGTATCCTTCTATAACTTCAGCATTGCATACTGACTGCGGTGGTATCCTGCTATGACTACAGCATTGCATGCTGACTGTAGTTGTATCCTGCTATGACTACAGCATTGCATGCTGACTGTGGTGGTAACCTGCTATGACTATAGCAGTGCATGCTGACTATGGTGGTATCCTGCTATGACTACAGCATTGTGATGCTGACTGTGGTGATATCCTGCTATGACTACAGCATTGCATGCTGACTGTGGTGGTATCCTGCTATGACTACAGCATTGCGTGCTGACTGTGGTGGTATCCTGCTATGACTACAGCATTGCATGCTGACTGTGGTCGTTTCCTGCTATGACTCAAGCATTGCATGCTGACTGTGGTGGTATCCTGCTATGACTACAGCATTGTATGCTGACTGTGGTGGTATCCTGCTATGACTACAGCATTGCATGCTGACTGTGGTGGTATCCTGCTATGACTACAGCATTGCATACTGCCGGTGGTGGTATCCTGCTATGACTACAGCATCGCATGCTGACTGTGGTGGTATCCTGCTATGACTACAGCATTGCATACTGACGGTAGTGGTATCCTGCTATAACTACAGCATTGCATACTGACTGCGGTGGTATCCTGCTATGACTACAGCATTGCATGCTGACTGCCGTTGTATCCTGCTATGACTTCAGCATTGCATGCTGACTGTGGTTGTATCCTGCTATGACTATAGCAGTGCATGGGGACTATGGTGATATCCTGCTATGACTACAGCATTGCATACTGACTGTGGTGGTATCCTGCTATGATTACAGCATTGCATCCTGACTGTGGTGGTATCCTGCTTTGACTACAGCATTGCATGCTGACTGGTGGTGTCCTGCTATGACTACAGCATTGCATACTGACTGTGGTGGTATCCTGCTATGACTACATCATTGCATACTGACAGTGGTGGTATCCTGCTATGACTACAGCATTGCATACTGACTGCGGTGGTCTCCTGCTATGACTACAGCATTGCATGCTGACTGGTGGTTTCCTGCTATGACTACAGTATTGCATGCTGACGGTGGTGGTATCCTGCTATGATTACAGCAGTGCATACTTACTGTGGTACCTGCTATGATTACAGCAGTGCATACTGACTGGTGGTACCTGCTATGATTACAGCAGTGGAAACTGCTGTTGTGGTACCTGCTATGATTACAGCAGTGCATATTGTCGTGGTACCTGCTATGATTACAGCAGTGCATTCTGACTGTGGTGGGACCTGCTATGATGACAGCATTGCATACTGACTGTGGTGGTATCCTGCTATGACTACAGCATTGCATGCTGACTGTGGTTGTATCCTGCTTTGACTACAGCATTGCTTGCTGACTGTGGTGGTATCCTGCTATGACTACAGCATTGCATGCTGACTGTGGTGGTATCCTGCTATGACTACAGCATTGCATGCTGACTGTGATGGTATCCTGCAATGACTACAGCATTGCATGCTGACTGTGGTGGTATCCTGCTATGACTACAGCATTGTGATGCTGACTGTGGTTGTATCCTGCTATGACTACAGCATTGTGATGCTGACTGTGGTTGTATCCTGCTTTGACTACAGCATTGCATGCTGACTGTGGTGGTATCGTGCTATGACTACAGCATTGTATGCTGACTGTGGTGGTATCCTGCTATGACTACAGCATTGCATGCTGACTGTGGTGGTATTCTGCTATGACTACAGCATTGCATGCTGACTGTGGTGGTATCCTTCTATAACTTCAGCATTGCATACTGACTGCTGTGGTATCCTGCTATGACTACAGCATTGCATGCTGACTGTAGTTGTATCATGCTATGACTACAGCATTGCATGCTGACTGTGGTGGTATCCTGCTATGACTATAGCAGTGCATGCTGACTATGGTGGTATCCTGCTATGACTACAGCATTGTGATACTGACTGTGGTGGTATCCTGCTATGACTACAGCATTGCATGCTGACTGTGGTGGTATCCTGCTATGACTACAGCATTGCGTGCTGACTGTGGTGGTATTCTGCTATGACTACAGTATTGCATGCTGACTGTGGTCGTTTCCTGCTATGACTCAAGCATTGCATGCTAACTGTGGTGGTATCCTGCTATGACTACAGCATTGTATGCTGACTGTGGTGGTATCCTGCTATGACTACAGCATTACATGCTGACTGTGGTGGTATCCTGCTATGACTACAGCATTGCATGCTGACTGTGGTGGTATCCTGCTATGACTACAGCATTGCATACTGACGGTGGTGGTATCCTGCTATGACTACAGCATTGCATGCTGACTGTGGTGGTATCCTGCTATGACTACAGCATTGCATACTGACGGTAGTGGTATCCTGCTATGACTACAGCATCGCATGCTGACTGTGGTGGTATCCTGCTATGACTACAGCATTGCATACTGACGGTAGTGGTATCCTGCTATGACTACAGCATTGCATACTGACTGTGGTGGTATCCTGCTATGACTACAGCATTGTGATGCTGACTGTGGTTGCATCCTGCTATGACTACAGCATTGCATGCTGACTGTGGTGGTATTGTGCTATGACTACAGCATTGTATGCTGACTGTGGTGGTATCCTGCTATGACTACAGCATTGCATGCTGACTGTGGTGGTATCCTGCTATGACTACAGCATTGCATACTGACTGCAGTGGTATCCTTCTATAACTTCAGCATTGCATACTGACTGCTGTGGTATCCTGCTATGACTACAGCATTGCATGCTGACTGTAGTTATATCCTGCTATGACTACAGCATTGCATGCTGACTGTGGTGGTATCCTGCTATGACTATAGCAGTGCATGCTGACTATGGTGGTATCCTGCTATGACTACAGCATTGTGATACTGACTGTGGTGGTATCCTGCTATGACTACAGCATTGCATGCTGACTGTGGTGGTATCCTGCTATGACTACAGCATTGCGTGCTGACTGTTGTGGTATCCTGCTATGACTACAGCATTGCATGCTGACTGTGGTCGTTTCCTGCTATGACTACAGCATTGCGTGCTGACTGTTGTGGTATCCTGCTATGACTACAGCATTGCATGCTGACTGTGGTCGTTTCCTGCTATGACTCAAGCATTGCATGCTGACTGTGGTGGTATCCTGCTATGACTACAGCATTGTATGCTGACTGTGGTGGTATCCTGCTATGACTACAGCATTACATGCTGACTGTGGTGGTATCCTGCTATGACTACAGCATTGCATGCTGACTGTGGTGGTATCCTGCTGTGACTACAGCATTGCATACTGACGGTGGTGGTATCCTGCTATGACTACAGCATCGCATGCTGACTGTGGTGGTATCCTGCTATGACTACAGCATTGCATACTGACGGTAGTGGTATCCTGCTATGACTACAGCATTGCATACTGACTGCGGTGGTATCCTGCTATGACTACAGCATTGCATGCTGTCTGCCGTTGTATCCTGCTTTGACTTCAGCATTGCATGCTGACTGTGGTTGTATCCTGCAATGACTATAGCAGTACATGCTGACTATGGTGATATCCTGCTATGACTACAGCATTGCATACTGACTGTGGTGGTATCCTGCTATGATTACAGCATTGCATCCTGACTGTGGTGGTATCCTGCTTTGACTACAGCATTGCATGCTGACTGGTGGTGTCCTGCTATGACTACAGCATTGCATACTGACTGTGGTGGTATCCTGCTATGACTACAGCATTGCATACTGACAGTGGTGGTATCCTGCTATGACTACAGCATTGCATACTGACTGCGGTGGTCTACTGCTATGACTACAGCATTGCATGCTGACTGGTGGTTTCCTGCTATGACTACAGTATTGCATGCTGACGGTGGTGGTATGCTGCTATGATTACAGCAGTGCATACTTACTGTGGTACCTGCTATGATTACAGCAGTGCATACTGACTGGTGGTACCTGCTATGATTACAGCAGTGGAAACTGCTGTTGTGGTACCTGCTATGATTACAGCAGTGCATATTGTCGTGGTACCTGCTATGATTACAGCAGTGCATACTGACTGTGGTGGGACCTGCTATGATGACAGCATTGCATACTGACTGTGGTGGTATCCTGCTATGACTACAGCATTACATGTTGACTGTGGTTGTATCCTGCTTTGACTACAGCATTGCATGCTGACTGTGGTGGTATCCTGCTATGACTACAGCATTGCATGCTGACTGTGGTGGTATCCTGCTATGACTACAGCATTGCATACTGACTGTGGTGGTATCCTGCTATGACTACAGCATTGCATGATGACTGTGGTTGTATCCTGCTATGACTACAGCATTGCATGCTGACTGTGGTTGTATCCTGCTATGACTATAGCAGTGCATGCTCACTGTGGTGGTATCCTGCTGTGACTACAGCATTGCATGCTGACTGTGGTGGTATCCTGCTATGACTACAGCATTGCATGCTGACTGTGGTGGTATCCTGCAATGACTACAGCATTGCATGCTGACTGTGGTGGTATCCTGCTATGACTACAGCATTGCTTGCTGACTGTGGTGGTATCCTGCTATGACTACAGCATTGCATGCTGACTGAGGTCATTTCCTGCTATGACTCAAGCATTGCATGCTGACTTTGGTGGTATCCTGCTATGACTACAGCATTGTATGCTGACTGTGGTGGTATCCTGCTTTGACTACAGCATTACATGCTGACTGTGGTGGTATCCTGCTATGACTACAGCATTGTATGCTGACTGTGGTGGTATCCTGCTATGACTACAGCATTGCATGCTGACTGTGGTGGTATCCTGCTATGACTTCAGCATTGCATACTGACTGCGGTGGTATCCTGCTATGACTACAGCATTGCATGCTGACTGCCGTTGTATCCTGCTATGACATCAGCATTGCATGCTGACTGTGGTTGTATCCTGCTATGACTATAGCAGTGCATGCTGACTATGGTAATATCCTGCTATGACTACAGCATTCCATCCTGACTGGTGTTATCCTGCTATGACTACAGCATTGCATGCTGACTGGTGGTGTCCTTCTATGACTACAGCATTGCATACTGACTGTGGTGGTATCCTGCTATGACTACAGCATTGCATACTGACAGTGGTGGTATCCTGCTATGACTACAGCATTGCATACTGACTGCGGTGGTCTCCTGCTATGACTACAGCATTGGATGCTGACTGGTGGTTTCCTGCTATGACTACAGTATTGCATGCTGACGGTGGTGGTATCCTGCTATGATTACAGCAGTGCATACTGACTGTGGTACCTGCTATGATTACAGCAGTGCATACTGACTGGTGGTACCTGCTATGATTACAGCAGTGCATATTGTTGTGGTACCTGCTATGATTACACCAGTGCATACTGACTGTGGTGAGACCTGCTATGATGACAGCATTGCATACTGACTGTGGTGGTATCCTGCTATGACTACAGCATTGCATTCTGACTGTGGTGGTATCCTGCTATGACTACAGCATTGCTTGCTGACTGTGGTGGTATCCTGCTATGACTACAACATTGCATGCTGACTGTGGTGGTATTCTGCTATGACTACAGCATTGCATGCTGACTGTGGTTGTATCCTGCTATGACTATAGCAGTGCATGCTGACTATGGTGGTATCCTGCTATGACTACAGCATTGCATACTGACTGTGGTGGTATTCTGCTATGACTACAGCATTGCATACTGACTGTGGTGGTATCCGGCTATGACTACAGCATTGCATGCTGACTGGTGGTATCCTGCTATGACTACAGCATTGTGATGCTGACTGTGGTTGTATCCTGCTATGACTACAGCATTGCATGCTGACTGTGGTGGTATCGTGCTATGACTACAGCATTGCTTGCTGACTGGTGGTATCCTGCTATGACTACAGCATTGCATGCTGACTGTGGTGGTATCCTGCTATGACTACACCATTGCATGCTGACTGTGGTGGTATCCTGCTATGACTACAGCATTGCATACTGACTGTAGTGGTATCCTGCTATGACTACAGCATTGCATGCTGACTGTTGTGGTATCCTGCTATGACTACAGCATTGCATACTGACTGCAGTGGTATCCTGCTATGACTTCAGCATTGCATACTGACTGCGGTGGTATCCTGCTATGACTACACCATTGCATTGCTCGGGGCTGGTGCAGGAAGTGGAATCCCCGTCATGGTTGTTCAAGACCATTGTCATCGCCATCTCGTCGTCATCACCATGTCCTCGTTGTCGTCTCCGTCTTCACCATCCCGGGGTGCGGACATTATTTCCCCCTCTATCAGCCCATGGGGGGCTTCCATTTTATGGGAGTCTGCGATTTTGCATTGATTTCCGCAAGCAGAACACATTTTCTGTGGCGGACGCATATCCACTCCCTTGGATGGATGACTCCTTGGATGCTTTGTTGTGTACACGGTTCTTTTTAACCCTCGATTTGTTGTCCGGATTTTGGCACTTGCCTTTGGATGAAGAATCCAAGCCTAAAACCATGTGACTTTACCGAAAAAACTAAGAATATACCCCAAGGATTGTTCCAAGTTAATTGCCTCCCTATGGGGCTGCAATCGGCTTCTGCCACATTCCAGCAGCTTATGGAAATGGTCTTGGCAGGTCTTCAATGGGACTTGTGCCTCATTTACCTGGACGATGGCATTGTATTCGGGGACACATTTCAGGAGCATATTCTTGGTTCTTTTGGTAAAATCACGTAGATAGAAAAATATAAATAAGAAAATTTTAATACATTTTTTTAAAAAATAATAAAAATAATG
Organism: Petromyzon marinus; assembly: GCF_048934315.1. NCBI lineage: Eukaryota > Metazoa > Chordata > Hyperoartia > Petromyzontiformes > Petromyzontidae > Petromyzon > Petromyzon marinus. Next base: position 112,074 of record NW_027423197.1, read on the forward strand.
ATGAATTAAATATTATGAAAGCAAAAAAACACAATGAAAATAAAAAAAAAAAATAGTAAAATAAAATTATAAATAAATTAAAAAGAATAAATACAAAAAACCTAAGACGTTTCTATCACAATACAAGTGTTCTTCATCAGGCGGAGAGAAAAGAGGCGGCAAGCCTCCAAATGTATAAGGGTTCCAAAGTGAGTGGGCGGGGGACGAGAGCTGCGCAAGCAACACGCTAATGCAGGAGCTTGTGCAGCGCAACCAGCATGGGCGGGGTAGCCAGTCAGCCAGCGGTAATGTAGGAGCAGACAATGGGGGGGAGGAAGGGGGCAGAGATAGGGGGAGAGGATGGTGGAGGGGGGGGTCAGAAATAGGGGGGGAGCAGGGGGTAGAGATGGGGGGGGCATTTCAACTCGCTCCACACATCCACACTACTGACGGTAAAGGTTGACAAGAAAACATAAGTCATGACCCAAAGTGGTTGATGACATCTTTCCAATGATTGCTGGGTTTAAAACCGTCGTCTCGGTTGAAATTGTGACTGTGTCTGTATATATGGATGGCTTCGTGAACGAATCTTTGTTGATAGTCAGTCGGCTTGGAAAGTACCATTGTCTTAGAGAAATCAATTTCATGTGAGCCAGCTGCATTAAAGTAATGATCAGCCACGACAGAAGTATTGGTCCTGTCGTGTTTGAGATCTGCCTTATGTTCAAGAACACGGTCAGAGACATGTTGCTTAGTTTCCCCAATGTAACTGCTGCTACAAATACAGCTTAGTTTGTAGACGTCGGGATATTGCATGTCAGGAATTTTGTCCTTCACAGATGGGATCAGGTCACAAATTTTATGCACTGTGTTAAATCGAACCTGGATCTTGTGTTTGTTCATTATTTTGGAAATATTTTTGGTTACCCCTGCTATGTATGGCAAGGTGATGGTTTTGATTGGATCCTCAGATGGCTCCTTCACGGTTGGGGTGATGGCTTTGTGGATAGTGTAGTCAGAATATCCATTCGCCTTGAGAGCTTGGTGTACGTGCTTGAGTTCACTGGTCAGGTGTTCATGGTCGGGGATACATTGAGCTCTATGGTGTAGCGTTTTGATGAGGGCATTTTTCTGGGATGGATGGTGGTGGGAATCAGGTTTACTTTCGTGTAGACAGAGTGGCTCATTGAGCCATCTGGTCTCATGCCATCTTTTTCTATCTCCATAGTGAATTTGTTTGCTGGGTGTATGGAATTGATGTGGTTGAGGAATTATTTCAGAGCTGGTCGGCCATGTGGCCAGATGACAAACGTGTCATCCACGTACGTCTTCCACAAAGACGGGCGTAGAGTGGATGCCTGGATGGCGTCCGTCTAAAATTTTTCCATTCAAATGTTGGCCACAACCGGAGATGAGGGAGAACCCATTGGGGTGCCTTCAGTTTGTTTGTAGAATGGTCCATTCCAAGTGAAGACTGTATTGGTGAGGCAGTGTCTCACCAGGGCTGTTACATCAGCATTCAGTCCTTGTTGGACCAAATCTTCAATTATTGCAATGGTATCGGGCACAGGAACTTTGGTGAACAAAGAAACTACATTGAAACTAACGAGCAAATCACCTGGGGACAGTGAAACCAGGTGAGCTGAGTTAAGAATAGAAGAGGTGGTCTTGCCAGTGAATGGCTGCAAGGTCTCCGACAGATATCGGGCCAGTTTGTAGGTGCGTGAGTCAATGGTGGAGACGATGAGACGAAGGGGTATACCTTCTTCATGGATTTTTAGTAAGCCATATTTTAATTTGTAATTTACATTTAATTTTACAATTTTAACTTTTTATTTTTATTGTTTTTTTCTTTGTTTTTATTATTATTATTATTTTTGTATTTCTTTTTGTTTCTATATACGTGATTTTACCGAAAGAACCAAGAATATGAATTCCTGCAGTCACGAACGTTTTAAGTCAAAGTTTCAGGAGCATTTATAAGCATCTGCGGTTCGTGTTTGTCTCAGAGTCCGTAAAACTTTGCTAATGCTGAAGCGTGACTTCTATTGGCCCGGTATGATGGATCATGTATACTACATGGTGAAATGTTGTACTGACTGCACACGCCACAAGCCACTATCACAAATATCACGGTGTCTCAAATTAACGAGCTAGTCAAAGTAGATGTTCTGGGGCCATTCCCACTACTCAGAGGGGAAAACATTTCTCCTGGTCGGGGTGGAATATCTTTCCCGGTGGCCGATGGCATGGCCTCTGCCAGACCAGTCGGCCACATCCATTGTGGACAAATTTCTGCACGTCTACGTAATGGATAAAGGAGCTCCTGAACAACTTATTACAGATCAGGGGTGGAATTTTTCTTCTAAATTGTTATGGGAGGTGTGTGACTCGCTGGGTACAAGAAAAATTAGAACTTCGCTCTACCATCCTCAGACGGATGGGATGGTGGAACGCTTGCACAGGACTCTTATGTCCATGTTGTGCCAAAGAGTTAATGAGGTGCAGTTGGACTGGAATTTGCACATCCCCGGTGTCCTGGCTGCATATAGATTGGCCCATCATGCTTTAACAGGATTCTCCCCGTTTAATATCATGTACAGGAGGGAGAGTGATCCCCCCATGGAAGCACAGTTGGGCATGGACTTGGGTAAAAAGAGGGCCGTCATGCCCATGCCCATGCAGGTCATGCTTAGGCGTTTGAAGGAGGCGCGGGAGGCGTCTCAGGAAAATTCGGCCAAACGGCAGCATGCAAATGAGAAGTTCGTGGGGCAACGGGAGTCCGGGGCCCCATGGACAACTGGGGACAAGGCGTCGTTGCATTGTCCCCAGGTGTCCCTGGGTATGTCCCCTAAATTATACTGGCCGTTGCAGGGCCCTGTTGAGGTGATCAAGGTCAAGAGGCCGCAGTTTGTGTATATACAGGTCGGTCGCCATCGCTATTTTGTGCACCCGTCACGGTTAAAACCCTATGTTCCACCCTATTAGATAGTTCATCTCCATCTCCAGAGCGGCGGGCGTCGGATGTGTCCGACGAGTCGGGGCGACTGAGCCCAGAAGCTGAAGTCCAGGGATCCCCCGGCAGCGCTTCCGTGTGAAGGACCGTGCATGGAAGCCCAGTTGCCATCTTCTTCTCCCAGGGAGGAGCCGCACCCTTTAGGCCATTTGTGATGTTCCGGTGGTTCCCAGCGCGCAAGTTCCTGCTCGTGGTGGGGGACTGGCGTCGAGGACTCGCTCCAAGAGTGCTTCGTTTGCGCTGAACAGCTCCCTTCCCATCATGACAATTGTGTTCCGACGTCATCCGGCTGGTGGCCACCACCGCAAGCCAGACTGCAGCTTCCGGTTGATCTGGGATCCACCCTAATGCTCGTGACTGCGGCGTGCCTGCGGACGTCATGAATTGTTGCACTTCCCTCACGGTTCTGGTTAAATAATTACGGGGTCTTGTTGCTGATGTCCGCTAACCCCTGTTAAAGTAATTATGTTAGCCGAGACAGCTGTTTTTTTTTTTTCATGGGGGAGGGGTGATGTAGGGGTATAGCTCTGGCTGCTGGTGGCCACCCGCGTGCGCGGGTGAAACAACCACTGGTTCCCGCGTGGGCGCGGCGGTGGAAGGCGACCCATCCGCCTGCAGCCCCTGCGCTGCGGATCCTCCGGCGGGTGCAGCCAGCCCAATTTGGATGATCAGCTGTGCAGCAGAGGAGAACAGTTGTCCGAGGCACCCGGTGAGTTCGCGTGATCCCTCGTCGGCCGCTGCCTCAGGACACATGGCCGGGTTCCCGGATTCCGGGGCTGTTAAGGGGATAACGTTTCTGTTATCATCGTCCTCTGAGGACACTACACGTGGGTTCTTCCACGTCGCTGCTTTCAATATCAATATTTTTTTTCTTTCCGTTTCTAGCACCAAATGTAGTGACTCAACTCGGAGACAGTAAGACTTTGAGGCACTTATTTTATTTCAAAAGGACCTTCAGGATGACACACACCTGACGTGGGTGAACACTATTATTATTAAGTCTGTCTATTGTCAGCAACCACTACTCAGTTAGAACTGTTGGTAGGCTGTCTGACTAGCCGCGTCCCATGATGGTGAAGATGGAGACGACGACGAGGAGATGGTGATGACGACGAGATGGTGACGACGATGTACTTGAGAAGCACGATGGGGATCCCACTTCCAGCAACAGCCCCGAGGTCCAGCTGAGAGAATGACGATGTGCTCTATCTTTTTGAATTGAGAAAGCTCAAAGTGCTCATCCTTACCGATGTTGCTAGTAGGTGACTTAGCGTTTTTAAGGATTGCAGCGATTTCCGATCTTGCCACGTCTGCAGTAATATGTCCCAAACCCTTAAGGTCTCCTTAGACCTGGGCAATTATATCATCAACTGGGATGTGTTTAGGGGTGACTGCAAAATTCAACCCTTTGGCTAGAACCGATTTTAGGCTGTCGGAAATTGGACTGTTACTCTGAATGATAACAATCGTGTCAACCTCTAACTTTGTTGTAGCTGATGTTTTCACGGAAAAATTTGTGACAGATGCCATACAGGCATGCACTGTATGTCCGTCCTTGTGGAAGAGGTACGCAGATGACACGTTCGTCATCTGGCCATGTGACCGACCAGCTCTGAACCAGTTCCTCAACCAATTCCATACACCCAGCCATCAAATTCACCATGGAGGTGGAAAAGGATGGCAAGTTACCATTCTTGGATGTTTTAATCGAAAAGAGACCAGATGGCTCAATGGGACACTGTCTACAGGAAAGCCACCCATATGAATGCCTACCTAAAACCTGACTCCCACCACCATCCATCCCAGAAGAATTCCCTCATCAAAACTCTACACCATAGAGCTCGATGTATTTCCGACCATCATCTCCTAGCCAGTGAACTGGAACACGTACACCAAGCTCTCAAGATGAATGGATATTCAGACTACACAATGCTTAAAGCTATCACCCCAACCGCTGAGAAAGAACCATCTGAGGACCCAATCAATACCGTCACCTTGCCATACATAGCAGGGGTCACCAAAAATATTTCCAAAATCATTCATAATCTGCGAAGGATGTGATCTCTGACATGCAATACCCCGGCGTCTACAAACTAAGCTGTGTCTGTGGCAGTAGTTACATTGGGAAAACTAAGCGACATGTCTCGGACCGTGTTCGGGAACATAAGGCAGATCTGAAACATGGTAGGACCAATACCTCGGCTGTGGCTGATCACTGTTTAAATGCGATGAGCTCACACGAAATTGATTTATCCAAAACGAAAGTACTTTGCAAACCCACCGGCTATCACCAAAGATTCGTTCATGAAGCCATCCAGATATATAGACACAGACACAATTTCAACCGAGAATATGGGTACAAACTGAGCAATCATTTGAAGGACGTTATTAACCAGTTCAAGTCATAACTGGCTGTGATGTTTCCATCCTAGCTTCCGATGTTAGTTGTTATTTTCGACTTTCTGATTTTACATTAATAGGTTAAATGTCTCACACTAACACAGCCACCATCACTCACGTCCTCGACATCGCGGCGGCTTTGCAATCTTACATTAACATGCTAATCTCTCACATTACAATAGCCACCTCTGTGCCCTCGGCGTGGAAGTCGCCCTCCCATCTTACATTAACATGCAAATTTCTCATTTAACATCACTAGCCCCGCCCACTTTGTTTGTGACCCTTGGGCTACACCCATTTCAAACCTATAAAAAGTCTGCCTCAGCAGCTTTCCCCCTCCTTTTTCCTCCTGATGACGATTGCTTATGTTGCGATCGAAACGTCATAGTTTTTTGTTTTATAATTTTGTTCTGCGTGACTTTACCAAAAGATACTCTTTGGTTCTTTCGAAAAGGAACGTAGGTATAAAAATAAAAAAATAAAAATTATATATCACGACGTTTCGATTGCAACACAATCGGTCATTCTCAGACAGAAAAAAATAATCCAGCAATGGAACTGAAGAACCAGCGGGCCATACCTACGTAACTTTTACCGAAATAACCAAAAAGTATGGATTCCTGCAGTCACGAAAGCTTTAAGCCATGGTTTATGCTCCTTAATAAATGAAGACACCAAAACGTCTTGACCGCTTACGACGTATGGTGCCTCGTCAGCAGCATCGGGCTCCCTTGAATCAGTGTTGGTGAACTGCCGATATTACACAGACTCTCGTCTTGAAATGGGGGATGAGTTGAGAAAATCTAGAAATCCCCGTGGAGGACAAATAGAGTGGACTTTGAACGTTGGAATGTAAGCTCGTGGATTATTGCATTGCGCGGGTGCATGGGGATATTGCGGGGACAGTGGCTTCCACACAGAACTTCGATGTGGGGTCTATCTCCGTTAGATTATTGGGCAAGTTGTAACACAGGGGCGCGTTGAATATGGAAGACTACATACTCTAATCTCCGCTAACAGATTATATCCTCATGTTTGCGTCAGGATAAACAATTCATACATTACAGCCTACGGTGCTACACATTTCAGGTTGCGGTAGTGCTATGGTTAACGTGCTGTGATACAAACCCGGCAATCCAGGTTCGATTCCCGTTCACGGTCAACACCTGCGATGGTTATCTGAACCGGTCCCGGGCCTCCCCTTGGTCGACTTAGCCTTAAATGAGTACCTAGTGCAGTTTGTAGTAAGCTTCGCCACTGAGGAGACAAAGGCGGCTGGGAATGGTGCTGTTAAGGCTTCAGCGGGGATCTTTGTCTTTGTTTGCTACACAGCATAGGTCGGCCTCTGTAGAGGAGGCAGAGGAGCAGGCTCGTGAAGGACGCTACTGGGCAGTGCCAGGGTAGGTGCACTGTGAGTCTATTGGGCAGTTGGAGGCCGTCACCCTCTAACAACAGCAGAGGTTGGAGGAGCAACGCTCAGAACTAGCATCATCAGGCGGCAGCAAGCATTGTGTATAAATTCACCTGTTTTGGTCTTAAGGAAAATCGTGCAAAATAGAGAAAAGGTAAGAAAGTCACAAAACATAAATACATAACCAAACAAATTATGAAGTCCAAATTTGCAACACTGAATGCATTCTTGGGGCAAGGCAGCAAAACAAAAAACAATAGTCCCAGATTTCGATTTAAAGCTTTCATGACTGCAATGATTCATCTTCTTTGGTTCTTTCGGTAAAGTCACGTAGAATGAGAATAAAATAATAAATTGATAAAATAAAATGACACAATAATATTCTCATCAGAAGGCCGATGTGTTGTGGCCGAAACGTCGTGAGAATATTATTGTGTTATTTTATTTTTCGATTTAAAGCTTTCGTGACTGCAATGATTCATCTTCTTTGGTTCTTTCGGTAAAGTCACGTAGAATGAGAATAAAATAATAAATTGATAAAATAAAATAACACAATAATATTCTCACGACGTTTCGGCCACAACACAAGCGGCCTTCATCAGGTGAAGGGAGCGAGACTGTCTGGTAGGACAGCGCTGGAGTGAGAGAGCCACGTTCAGATCACGGCTTTTAAGCTGTGTGAGAGGAACAAAGAGCCCTCAAATTTCCGTACCACGGATAGCTACGGGCCCCGTTCAGACGGACGAGTTCGTCCATGGTCGGAACAGAGGAGGGGGAGAGACAGCTGCGAAGCCCTAGTATACTCCATGTTGTAAACCATACCATTAACCGTGGTGTGAGAGGTATTAAGAGGCAATGCTGGCGAAAGAGCTGCGGTCTGAAGGTCATCGTAAAATTACAATTAATTAAGAACAGAAATGATTTAACACATCTTTCCAGTGGTTACTAAGCCTGAATCCATCTTCTCGGTTGAAATTGTCTCTGTGCTTGTATATGTGAATGGCCTCATGAACGAATCTCTCATGGTAGCCAGTTGGTTTGCAAAGAACCTCCGTCTTGGAGAAGTCAATGTCATGTGAGCCCACTGAATTGTAACAGTGATCTGCCACGGCAGAGGAGTTCGTCTTACCGTGTTTCAAGTCTGCTTTATGTTCGCGGATGCGGTCCGAGATATGTCTTTTGGTTTCTCCAATGTAGCTACTACCACAGAGGCACTTTAGTTTGTAAACGCCCGGGTACTGTATGTCTGGAAGAGCATCTTTTACAGATGGAACTAAATCACGGATTTTGTGTACTGTGTTGAATCGGACCTGGATCTTGTGTTTATTCAGGATTTTGGAGATCTTTTTAGTGACCCCTGCAATGTAGGGTAAGGTGATGGTTTTGAGTGGCTCCACAAGAGGATCCTTCTTCATGACTGGAGTGATGGCTTTGCGGATTGTGTAGTCGGAGTAGCCATTAGCCCTGAGAGCCTGGTGTACGTGCTTGAGTTCACTGGTAATGTGTTCCTGGTCGGAAATGCATTGGGCTCTATGGTATAGAGTCTTGATGAGGCAGTTCTTCTGGGATGGATGGTGGTGGGAATCCGGTTTCAAGTAAGCATCTGTATGGGTAGCTTTCCTGTAGACAGAGTGGCTCATTGAACCATCATGTCTCCTTTTAATTAAGACATCCAGAAAGGGTAGTTTGCCATCTTTTTTATCAATTTATTATTTTATTCTCATTCTACGTGACTTTACCGAAAGAACCAAAGAAGAATAGTCCCAGACTTCACCAAAACAACAACACACTGCACATGAACATTGAACTATCGATGCATGAGGGGCAAGGATCAAGGATACAAATCACATCTGCAATTTCTTTTGTGTCCAGCAACTCCGATTATAACGTTTGGTTCCGTACTATGCAAAATTAGTTAAATGTACAACAGTTATAGTCTGCAACGTCAAAGGCTTGGTCACCTATTCATATTTTTGTTTGAGGAAGAGTTAAATGGAAATTTGATGCACGTCTTATGTTTCTTGGGTTAATGAATTAGCTAAGTGCAACACAGATTTGCCAATACGGGTTTTATGAAAGACCAGGGCCCACTTTAGATGTCTTCTTGCATCAAGGCGATGTGAGACTGGATTGTAAGATGTTTAAGTCGAGGGAACACCTAGCCTGGCATGCAATCGGTGTGTTTGGTAGCTGCACGACTATCTGATGAGCTCTCGGGTTGGAAAACGCGTGGCGCATCGTGCCAATGCGCGACGTTTCGCCTGCCCAGTTCCTCAGGAAGCTCGCTCGCTCCAGGCACGTGGGGCGCAACATTCATGCGGTACAACAAATAAAAGATCCCCCGCGTAGGCTTAACAGACCGTTGGGGCAAGTGCTGTTACGGAGCACCGCCTATGAAGGCCAGCACGGCACGTGGGGTTGGGTGGCCAGCACCACCCCCGGCCGCCTTTGTCTCTCCCGAGTAGCGATGTTTACACATCGCACCAGGTACTCATTTGAGGCTGAGTCGAAATTTGAATCAGACGCTATCCAGACTTCCACCCTCAGACCTTCCCTGTGAAAGAGATATGTGGATGACACTTTCGTCATTTGGCCACATGGCCTCCCAGCTCTGAACCTTTTCCTACACCACATCAGTTCCAGACATCCCGCCATCAAATTCACCATGGAACTGGAGAAAGATGGCAAGCTACCATTCTTAGATGTTCTGTTTGAGATGAGATCTGATGGCTCATTGGGGCATTCTGTCTACAGGAAACCCACCCACACAGATTCCTACTTGAAACCTGATTCCCACCACCACCCAGCCCAAAATAATTATCTCATCAAAACCTTATACCATAGGGCTCATTGCATTTCGGACCAACACCACCTGACCAGTGAATTAAAACATATACACCTGGCCCTCAAAAGGAATGGTTACTCTGACCGTACCATCCGCCAAGCTGTCTCTCCCTCCATACAGAAACAACCACTTGATACTCCGGTGAAAACCATCACACTTCCATATATAGCAGGTGTTACTAAAAATATTTCCAAAATTCTAAACAAACACAAGATCCAGGTCCGGTTCAATACAGTACACAAAATTCGTGATCTGATCCCATCTGTGAAGGATGTCATTCCTGATTTACAGTACCCCGGGGTTTACAAATTGAGTTGTACCTGCGGTGATTGCTACATCGGTGAGACAAAGCGACATGTCTCTGACCGAATTCGCGAGCACAAATCATATTTGAAACACGGCAAAAGAATTATTCTGCCGTGGCTGATCACTGTTACAACGCTGTGGGGGATCACGATATAATTTTCTCCGATACCAAGGTTCTTTGCAAACCCACGGGCTTTTATCAGAGATTTGTTCATGAAGCAATTCAGATCTACAAACACAGACACAATTTCAACCGAGAGGATGGTTTCAAATTAAGCAACCATTGGAAAGATGTTCTAAATCGAACTAAACATTAAACTAATTTCAATGGTACAGTATAGTTTTCAAGTAGTGGTACCCCAAACTTTCGCAGCTCTTATAAAATCCCCCTTTTCACACCATCAATAGGTAAACTCCCCCCCCCCCCCCCGCGCCAAACTGCGAGTCCACCGGCACGTACACCACCTCTTTCCTAAAATCCGCCAATCAAATGCTTGCTTTTTATGCTAATTTCTTTGTCAGAACACCTTGTTTGCTCGCACACAGGTCCGATGTCTGAGCGTGGTTGTGTTTCGCTAAATTCTCCTGTTTGATGAGTACTAGGTGCCTCGGTGAACGTATATGCTCTAAATTTAACATAGCTATTTCTGCGAGCAGTTACAAGCTAATCACTCAGCTATTTCAATGCTAAATTCGATGCTAATTCCTTTGTCAAAGGGTACCTCTGCGGATGTGTATACTTTAACTTAGCTATTTCAATGAGCCATTTCAATGCTAAATTATATGGTAATTCTTTTGTCAAGGCACTTGTCCTTTTTCTTCTCACACAGCTTAAAGGTCGTGATCTAAGCGTGGCTTCTTCCACTCCAGCCTAATTCCTTTGTCAAGGGGTACCTCTGCGGATGTGTATACTTTAACTTAGCTATTTCAATGAGCCATTTCAATGCTAAATTATATGCTAATTCCTTTGTCAAGGCGCGTGGTCTTTTTCTTCTTACAATGTAAAGTTAAATTTTAATGTGCAACGTCTGGCACTTTTCTTGCTGTTGTTTAAACCGAGCTTGGAAATTTATATACTTTTGAAATATGAACTTGTATACTTTATCTATGTTATATATTCATTCTTGGTGCTTTGCTTACCTTTCCTCTACTTTGCACTCCTATTCGTGTTTTTGCATTGTTGTAACTTTTTGACTGGCCCCTTTGGGACACCTTTGAAAAAGAGCTTGAGAGCTCATCGGATTTCTCCAGGATAAATAAAGATTCTGATTCTGAACTAATTTCACCACAAAATGTATTTATATGAAAAAAATACCGTCGAGGCCGTGAAATCGTCGTGCCTCCTCGTAATGCGAGAAACTGAGATTTGCCTGAGGGGGGCCACGGTGACAAGATGTTAACTCCCTCGATTGGTATACAGAAGACCGTGGGTTTGATCCCGACTGTGACGCCTGCTGCATATTTGGAGTTTGCATGTCTTTCTCCCTGTGGTCGAGTGGATTTTTCTCCGGGTCCTCCAATTTTTCCCTCCACATTTAGAATCAATATGCCTTTAGAGTATTTGGCTGCTATAAATTCGCACGTGATAAGTTACTTCATTGTGCTATAATTTGTGGTCAGCTCATTTATAAAAAGAGCTGTACAGCTTAATGGGACTTACCAGGTAAAATAAAAAAATAGTGAGTCAGTTAGATTAGTCCCGACAATGCTCCTATCGGGTGCACAGGGCACAGCGAGGCAACCAGAACAGGTGATGAGTCATCACGCGAATCTGATTCTCGTCTACTCTTGCATATGGCAGCAATCGGCTCGGGAGCTCAGGAACTGGATGCCAATGTCAAGGTCTGCTAGCCACGAGAGGACTGCAGGAGAGAATTTGTGTAGTGTTATTCCTCCTCCATTGAAGGAGTGCAGACAACAGTGGTTTAATAACAGTCAGCACAAAGCATTACACTACTAATAATACTCATCTACAATTAGCTCGTAATCCACAGGAATTAGCAGTTAATCCACTTTAAATTTCCTCGTAATCAATATTTACTTATATCCAGGAAAGCCACATTGAGTGGAAAGACTCATTTTAAGGAGGGGCTTGCTGATGCTACATTGAGTTTTTATTTTAAGTTGTTCATAGCCAATAAATGATCAGCTGTGTTTATCATTATACGCAAGTGGGAGCAAACCCAATAACCTGGTGAAAACCCACGTGTTGCACGAGGCAACGTTCAATCCCGGTTCAGATTGAAACAGATGGCGATTAGTCCACTTGATGTATCGCCCTCTCCTGACGAGCCAGGGTAAGGCACTTCCTCGAAGCCCACGGGAAGGGAGTTTCACGACATCATCTGTGGGTAATCCACCAACCCTCCCTGCTGCCTCTATAGTGCTGGATTACCGGGGACGTGCGAAGCCGCCACCACCCGGTTCTCTCTCATATGTACGATGTTACATATGGACACAGTCATCGTGGTAATGTTTATTGCAGGGCAGACCGGTATCCATCAACATCACGAACCCACTGCGTGAGGCTATTTCAGCAAGAAGACCGTCCCTCTGCAGAGCAAGGGTCGTGCTCATCAAGATGCTCCTCGTGACTCATCGCCTGCTGAGGAGTTCCCACTCTGTGACTGTGCGCCCGATAGCAGCATCGCCGCCGGGACTCCTTTGGGGTGATGTATCTAGCAATGTAAAAGGAAATGGTGTTTCCCTGCCTCAAGGCCATCTCTGTGAAACATAATAAACACAGAGTGGGAATTGTGACTCGGCTCACGTGAAACATTCACAGATGGCATCTTTATTCAGAGCAGGTGAAATACAACGATCATAGGCGATGCTGACAAGGGCAGCCCTTTAAAAAGATAGATTTTAACAGCAAGACTTAAAAATATTGGGAAATATACAACATAATTAGGTGTTTGTTGATCTTCTTTGGCACCGTACGTAGCCAACCGTGCTAATCGGAGGTGCGGGGGAAGGACAACAAACTACCGAAAGAACCAAGAATATATTATATGCATTGTCTTTGAAACTGGTTGGTTCACACCAGAGACAGCTTTCTTTGGAGCCTAGTCTCAAACAGTGTTAATGCAGACAAGATTCCTTGCTAAAGGTTTCACTTTGGTGTTTTAACATCTTAACACCTATATTCTTTTTGATTTAAAGCTTTCGTGACTGCAGGGATTCATATTCTTGGTTCTTTCGGTAAAGTCACATAGAAGGGAAACAATCAAATTATAAAAATATAAAACAATAAAATTCTCAAGACGTTTCGACTGTAACACAAGCAATTATCATCATGATGATTGTTTTATATTTTTATTCTTTTATTGTTTCCCTTCTACGTGACTTTACCGAAAGAACCAAGAATATTAATCCCTGCAGTCACGAAAGCTTTAAATCAAAATCTTAACACTTGTTTTGTTGCCAGATAAAGGGGAAAACCTATTCTCATATTTTGGTACTGGCAAAGGAAAAAAAGCCGTTCTAAAGAAATTCGATTTTAATCTAATTTATGATTTAAAAGTGCATAGCTTCAGTGGCTTCATAATATCGGAAGGAAAAACGTTTCAGACGGTGGCAGAAGCGCATGGGGATGGATATTTAAACATGCGTTTAGATTATTAAGATAATTTGGCTGCTATACATTTGGCTGCTTTTCATTTCCACATGATAAGCCAACTTCGTGAAGCTATCATTTGTGGCCAGGTTGCTTCTGAAAAAAGAAGCTAATACTTCAATGGGCTTTACCTGGTAAATTAAATATTGTTTATTTTCCTTTCACGATAGGAGTGCAATTTTTTGTAGTGATTTGTTTACCTTTCCTATACTTTGCACTCCTATCGTGTTTTGTATTGTTTGTTGATGTAACGCTTTGACCTACCCCTAATGGACATCTGTGAAAAAGAGCTTCATAGCTCATCGGATTCCTCCTGCAATATACATAAATATTCGGATTTTGATGTGATAGGCACTCGTGCAGAAATTGGTGAACGGCAGTGAATTGATGAGAAGTTAAAGGCAGATTGTGAGAGCATAACGCGAGAGACACACAATATGGCGGGAGACAGAGAGAGAGACACACGCAAGACAACGTTCTCCCATACAAGCTTCAACAGACTGTTGAAGGTTGTATGGGTGAAGGCTGGCACGAGCAACACCACATCCGGCCGCCTTTGTCTCACCAGTGCTGATGTTTTACACACCGCACCCGATACTCGTTTTAGTCCGAGTCGACATAGGGGAGGCCCAGTACGGGTTCAGATATTCGTCACCCGATATTGGAGGTGAGCGGAAATCGATCTCGTGTTCACTGTTCCGCGGCTCCAAATGCATACAGACATGCGCACGCACATACCCCCAGTAGAATGTGAACTCAATTCGTCTCACGTGAACGTGAATGGATAAGGGGATGTTGACTTATAAACAACCTGGCTCGGTGAGAAGCCTTATCGAGGTGATTAGAGGAACGTGATTTGATTATCCCTGCAATTGCAAAGCTCACAAAGTGTATCGATTGGGATGAAGTCCGCGCACCTGCCTTGACATTCATCCCGCGATAGCGTTCAGCCACAGCAAGGGGCAATCCTTAATTGCCTCATCGTTGTTTAATTCCGCAATCGCGGTCGGGGGTATGTGGGGAGCGTGTTGGACTTTGACCATTCCTAACCACGTTGGTGAAGGACAACGGTGAGTATAGGTGAGAGGGCGAGTTGCACAGTCACCCAGGGCCCCCGTGGTCCATGTCCCTTCTCAAAGGTTTCTCGAAGGTTCTGCCACCACCTCCTCCTGATCCAAAAACAGTGTTCTTCACTCATTTTCAGAGGGAGGCTACTTCAGCCGATGTTGACATCAGTCTGAGAGCCGCCACACCGCCTCACCTGCAAAGGGTGTTTTCATATCCATGTGCTGTCAGGGGTCACACTGAAGGCCACCTGGGGCCGCCATTGGCCCGTGGGCCTTGAAATGAAGAACACTGCTCTTACCGATCCCAATCGTCCTACTGTGACCGCCTTAGCGGGGTGGCTGCCCATAGTAATTGGCACGTTTTGTTTAGGTGACAAACCTTGCTGATTAGCTGTGTCGGGTGGTGGTGGGTTAACGACACATTTATATTTACGCGAAATAATCAAAAAAAAACTTTACTATGCGGTACACAGTTGCTTCGCAGCTAAAAATGCCCCACGGTTCAGTGCGACTCGTATGGATAAATAAGAAAGCAACAAAAACAAAAATTAATCGGTTCCATATTTCCCCATCATCCCGTTCTCCCCGCGGGTCCCTCAGCCCTGCGGAGCGCTGACGGCCTGGCAAGTGGGATGACGAATCGCCTATGAATCACCGCACACGCGGCAGGCTGTGGATTCGTCTCGCAGGTCACGAAGCTCAGCCACGCAAGCAAACGACAGCTGTCCGTGTTCGGACTCGTCTCTTAGTCCTCCTGCGCTCGGAGCACGAACAGTAATCTGCACGAGGTTCGTGGGTTAGATCCCGACTCCATCGAGCGGAGCGCCGGGCGGATGTAATGCGTTAAGTTGACAGTAGGGGGCACAGGTGGTACATCTGCCAGTCATCTAATTCAGTCAGCCCATGGCCCCTGGGTCTGTCCCGTGACCTTCAGTATATTTTGAGTTTATGTCTCACTCTCTCGCCCCGTGGTCGCGTGCATTTTTTTTCGGGTCCTCTGGTTTTTCCCTCCTCATTCAGAATCAACAATGTGCGTGTAGTGTCTGCCTGCAATACAATGTCCACACAATAAGCCACTTTGTGGAGCTATCATTTGTGGCCAAGTCTATTCTGAAAATAGCTAATAAGTCAGTGGGCCTTACCTGGTAAATTAAATAGCTTTTTTTAGTTTTTCATTTATTGATACATTTATCTTGAGTGATTTGCTTACTCCAATCGTTTAAGTTTCTGACCCATCCCTACTGGACATCTCTGAAAAATATCTTCATAGCTTATCATATTTCTCCAGGATAACTAAAGATTCTGATTCTGATAATAAAACGCAAAGACTGAGGTTATATATATACATACACGCACATCTAGGAAATAAGCATCTTGGCAAAATAATTACGTTGATAGGAGCACATTTAAAAGTTAGAGCGATTTTAAATGAGCCGTGGTCAGTCTTCTCTATTCGTTATTTCCATCTTTTCGGTGTCGCTATCTATGCCAATTAATAATGATTATAATTATTACTATTATTAGACGTCTGCCGGACTTCCGTTTAAGCCGTTTAATTTCATTTGTTCGACAAATAATCCCGCATAGCCAGTTATGTTATCCAGATAGTTTCTGTAGCAACGGCCTACATCAGCCACTAACAGTGGAGTAATTGTGGTTGGAGTGGAGAGGCGCCCAGCCAGCAGCCAGCCAGGAATCTCGAGGTATGGATCATCATTAATCGTGCTTTTGGAATGATTCACCTTCATCCAAGGTGTCATCACTTCGCCACTGCAGATGTTAGCCGTGTCTTGCTATCTAACTCGGCTCGGCGGGTTGTTATTTTAATGTGCCAGGCGCGGCACCACCACTCCAACATCCTTCTCCATTCTACCGCGGTCTACCGATTCTGAGACGCACATTTAGCTTGTGCATTTTAAAGCAAAAGTTATAATCCAGGAGACGTCCACATGTAAGAGCACGACCCGCAGCTTCGTGTAGAGTGAGCGAGGAGGCTCGTTAAGGATGCTACTGTGCAGTGCCAGGATACGTGCACCTAGAAAACGCTATTGGGAAGTTTGAGGTAATCGTCCTCCAACAACAGCGGAGGGCAGAGGAGCGACGCTCACAACAATGAGCGGATAACCGGGTCGAAAAAAATACAGGAAGTTGGCACAATAGGAGGCACAGGTGGTGCATCTGCCAGTCATCTCAGTCAACCCATGGCACCTGGGTCTGTCCTGTGACCTACTGTTAGAGGGTCTTCGACAATTCACGTGGCCTCAAAGTGCACATCGCCCGGCACAAGTGTCATGGTAACGTCACCACCACTTAGTGGCGAATGGCGACTTTTTGTTATTGTGAAGAGCAGCGCTCGGCGCTACGAACTTGGTGACCCGAGTTCGATTCCTGCTCACGGCCTCCCCTAACTTCGACTCAGCCTCACATTATTACCCGGTACGGTGTAATGTGTTAACATGGCCACTGTAGAGATAAAGGCGTCCGGGCGTGGTTCTGGCCACCCAACCCTCGTGTGCTGTGTCAGCCTTCATTGGTGCTCGCTTACAGCACTTTCCCCAACAGTCTGTTCAGGCTATACGGGCGATGTTTGTCTTGTGTGAGGCCAAATATGTATGTTTTTGGATTCGTCTTATAATTTGGAGAAGCATGCAATACGTTGAAAGGCGTTCGTCAAGGCTGGACCTATAACGACCTGGACCTCAGTGCAATAAAGGTCACAGAGACCGTGGCGCAGTGCACAAACCACTGCAAAGACAAAGACTCATGTATAGCCTCTATGAGGCTGTTGGGACAAGTGCTGTTAGCAAGAAGTACCGATAAAACCCGGTACCACCACACCCGGCCACCTTTGTCTCTCCAGTGCTGCTGCTTTATACACACATACACCGTACCATCCTACTCATTGGAAGCTGAACTCTGTTCCACCGTGCATTAACAACAGCCGCCATCCGCCATTAAGTGGTGGTGACGGCACCACGGCGCTTGTCACAGGCTAAGTGCACTTTGAGTCGACTTGCAGTGTGGGAGGCTTGCTACTGGTAGGAGTCCCAGGACAGGCCCAGGTGCTATGGGTTGACTGCTGTGCCAGCTGGGTGCAGGAGGAGTTCACGGGACAGACCCAGGAGCGGTGGGTTGACTGAGATCACTGGCAGAGGCAACGCCTGTGCTCCCCACTGTGTGCGTATGAATTCAAATATTGTACCGTACTTTGCTTCCTCTCCACGTTTATACAATGTTCACCTACCTCCACCAACCCGGTTTGGTCAGCGTGGTGAAGTATGGTCAATTAACCTCCTCTACAACACACTCGTTAACAACAATGCATTGAAAGGACATGTATATAATTGTCGACGTTTCGAGCAATGCTCCTACTTCATAGCAGGTAAACAGATATAGTGGGTACCGAGGGTTTGAGACCAGTGCTGGCTGACACCATGGGGGCCTCCTGACAATCACACAGCACAGTACAGCATTAGAACACGTAATTTGTCAATTGCATGAACGTGAAATATCGTAAAATCGAACTTTGTAAATAGAGAGATACTTGAACATGAAGCAGGCCACCTCCATAACCTTCTTCCATTCCTCTCTGAAGGCCTCACCTCTTTTTAATAGCCCATCCCCTTCCTCTTCCCTTTTTACCGTTCCATTTTGTTCCGTTCCTTCCCTATATCTCTTGCATGAAGCCACATGTCCTCTGTTCGGGACACTCATTCCTCGGCCCTTGCACTGCCCTTGCCATATAAATCACTTTGTTTTTGTTACAGCTTTTAAATGTTGGAAAGCGTGCCTTGACCAAAGGTGCTCTATAAATATAGAAAAGGATAGGATCCCAGCTATGACCACATCCAGCACCTACATCACACAAATGTACTATCCCCATGTTAACAATAATTAGTAACTATATATGACCACAAACCTATTGAGCAGAAGTTATTTCTGGGCAGTATTCGGGTTACGAACCTAGTTCGTTCCTGAGACCTGTTCGAAATTCGAACGGTTCGTAAGCCGGCAGTTCAGTTTGCAATTGCAAGTTCGCATTTTAAATCAATATTTTTATTTTTTTATATATTTCATGGAAGTGGGCGTTCGTAAGTCGGACACTCGCAAGTCGAGGACTGTCTGTTTACTTTGGGTTAGATGGTTTGAGTATAAAGGCAATATTCAGATATACTCTCCACCATCCGTCAGAGCAAATCAAATCAAGTGGTCACGTGGGAACCAATACCAATTAATTTGTTTTTTTACAATCCGTCTTTGAATCGTTGGTGACCGGGCTGAGGCCATCAACTAACTATACCGGGAGAGCCCTGCCAGTCACAGGCAGGGTGCCACGGTGACTAGGAGATGTTAACTACCTCGCCTGCTATGCCTGTTGTATGCTATGCCTGTTTGGAGATTGCATGCCTCTTTCTCTTCGTGGTCGCTGGGATTGTTCTCCATATTTGGTATCAAAGTGCGTTAAGAGTATTTGACTGCTGCTACAAATGTACACGTGATTAATGATCCACTTCGTTGAGCTATTATTTGTGGCCAGGTCGCTTATTTTAAAAAAAAGCTGTATATATCTTAGTGGACTTTACCTGGTAAAATAAAAATAAAAGTTTAGTTTCAGTAGCCGGGGTTGAACCCAGCTTCTCAATGGTACCAGTCCAGCGCTGATCTTTGAGCAACCTGGCTACCTCTCTAATTGTCGACACGACGACTATGCGATGTGGCATTATTTCAAGCGGTTGGTGCATACGCATTTATTTATTTGGATGTGGCAATGCTAAAGTGAGTGGTGCAGTATTGATTAGCGCGCTAAACTGTGAACCCAGCGATATGTAGATTTGGAGGTTGGTTTACTCCAGATAAGAATGCAAATTACACCAACGACCGAGTTCAAACGGCTGGAAGTCGTATGGGGCGCTGTTGCGCAATCTGTAGGTGGCAGGCTGTCTCAATCGCCTGGAGGGGTGATTCATTGCAGGGCTGCGCCACTATCTATATGCAAGCAGTCGAGAATACATGACTGATAACGGCTTGCAAAAGTTCAGTAAACTATATTTGTGCAAAGTAAAAAACAATAGGCAATAAAGTGCATATAATCAGTACGTGCCGTGTTACCACATTGTATGTTAATTTACTTAAATAGCATCGTGCAAATATGTTCTCCTACAAACGAACTCTATTCTCATTGCCATGGACTAAAACGTAATCTTGTCAAGTTTAACAAAAGCTATAAATCGCGACGTTATAAACTAAAAATAACCTTTGGGATTTATTGTCAAGCAGAGGAGTGTAACCTACATTAATCTGGGGGTGATGGGGGAGGAGTGCACGTTTTACCGCTCACCACCAACGCCTTCGTGCTGTTCCACGTTTCAGACACCATGGGACCAGCCCGACAACGCATCCACCAGAAAAACACAGAGCTTTACGTGTGCGTAACCACTATACGCGCCCAGCGAAGCGTGGACCTAAAAGGTTTGGATCGATCGTTAAGCGTTTGGTAAGTGACCTGTTGACCAAGACACTACCGTCCTCAGAAGGTGCAAGGGAATTCACAGTTTTATTTACCAGTTAAACTCAACTGTGCTCTTAGCTCTTGTTCATAGGCGAGCTGGTCACACGTAATGATAGCTGATGATCGCAGTAGCTGATATCACCACACGTGAGAATTTATAACAGCAGTCTAATCATCTGAACCAAGGAACCCGGATAAAAACCCAAGCTCCGACCACCACAGCGAGAGCACACGCCAACTCCAAAAGTATAACAGAGGCACCGCCAGGGTCCAGCATGACCTCCTGTGTACCGATCGAGGGAGATAACATCTTCTCAGCGGCAAATAGCAGCGAAACATTGCCTTAGCATTAAAATTATGGATTCACATCTCCAATACAATATTTTTGGGAAACTATCTGAACGTGGTGCTCTGGATGGATGACTGCTTCTTCTCTGTCTTGTTTTATTTATCCACACAGTCTCAATGTAACTCTACATCTCTGTAAATAAACCACATTATACATATCAATCTAGCGTCCACGCAACGATCCCCTCCCCCTAGCCCACACACCCCCTCTTCCCCCCCCCCTTGCCCTGCCCCCCGTTCTTACCTAGAAACCTCTTACCATGGCATCTCTCTCCCACTTCAGTAGAAAAAAACTTCTTGCTGTTGGGTTTCCCACCTGATGATGATTGCTTGTGTTGCAATAGAAACGTCGTGATTTATTTAATTTTATACCTATGTGACTTTACCGAAAGAACCAAAGAGTATTATAAAATATCTATAAATATATGTTGGCATATATATCTGACCATCAGTGAACGTGAAATAAAACTCGTGTTCATAGCCCTGCACAAGTATTTGAGCCTTGGGACGCTAGTTTCACTTCCACTCATGGCCACCAACAATAGTGGTGATTATCTAAACCGGTTCTGGGCCTCCCCTAGGTCGACTCAGCCTCAAATGATAAAATGGTGCGGTAATGCAGTTTGACTTGGTGCTGGCCATCCACCTTGTGTGCTGTGCCTGCCGTTATTAGGTGCTCACTAACAGCTCCATAAGTCTATTAAAGCGATATGGGGAATCGTTTTCTGTGTTTGGTAGAGAAACCTTTCTCAAAACAAGATTTCCCATCTGGGTCGCTCGACCTCTAAATTAATCAGGCGTAATAATGTGATTTGATCAACTTCTATGGTTAACGGGACAGTCTATGTGTGGGTGATGTTTACATCCACGATAGCATGGTTGGCTAAGTGCAGTGCAAAATAAATTTAACATACAAACAACAACAGGACGTTTCGTTCATCTGACCACTGCTACATAGAAGCGACTTCTCTGTCCGTGGCCAGGAGCAGCTTCAAAGCCCCTACATTTACTTTAGCCGATGATATCACAAGTGATGTCCACCGTTGTTGTACAGCAGGACTTTTGAGTGCATTCCATTGTAATGAGAGGCTGCCCTGCTGCAATTAACTCGTCACCACACTTGCGATCTAGAGGTCGATCCTTAGGCCTGGCATTTGGAGCGACGCTGCAAGCTTCTTAAATCTCGCTGCCTCTGTCCACCCAGCTGCGTAAATGGATACAGCACAGTTGGTCGATCGGCAGGTCGCATGCGGTGGTGGGGTAAAGCGTGGGTAACTCCCACCTCTTCCAACAAGGGAAGCATCTTGCAGGGCTGCACCTTTACTGACTGCACCGTCATTGATAAACCACGACGTGCATGGGTCCACGTATGACATGCGAGTAGGGGGTCCACGTGCAGCGTGCGAGGATGCGAGGAAGGGATTCACGTGCAGTGTGCGAGTAGGGGGTCCACGAGCAGCGTGCGAGGAGGGGGTCCACGAGCAGCGTGCGAGGAGGGGGTCCACGAGCAGCGTGCATGGAGGGGGGCCACTTGCGGCTTGTGAGGAGGGGGTCCAGGTGCGCCGTGAGTGGAAGGGGTCCATGTGCTGTGTGCGGGGAGGGGACCCACGTGCGGCGTGTGAGGAGGGGGTCCAGGGATCTGTAAGACAATCTCTCTGAGACGGCGCTGCTGAGCGTCATCGTCGTCTCCATCATTGACGAATGCTTTGTTGTCTCGACCAACAGCACCCCTCTTTGACTGCTGGCCCGACGACGACGACTCCACGTAGGAGAGCACGTGCAGCAGCGTGAACAACCTGAACGGGGGCAGAGGGGGGGGGGGCACGGAGGGGAAGGGGGAGGGGCACGGGGCGCCACGGTGGCAAATTGTCAGGAGTTAACGGGACAGACCTAGGAGCCAATGGTTGACTGACTGAGATGACTGACAATGCACCAGCTGTGACCCCTACTGTGCCAAATTGTTGTGTTTAGCTGCCCGGTGCTCTGCTTATGGATGCGAGCATCGCTCCTCTGCCCTCCATTATTGCTGGTGGGCGACTGCCTCCAACTGCCAAGTAGCATCTCCTCAGGAGTGGCCAATCTTGAGACCGCTGGTACCAGTTATTGGCAAGTCCACTCATCTCTATATATCCTCTTGTACCATATCATTCCTTTTTTTCCCTAGCCCATGCCGTGCCCTTTAGTCTGATCTATCCTGCCAAATAATAGTTGCTTTGCCATGCAGTGGCTGGGCATGGGGGCTACATGACCCAGCCAACACAGCCACGCTTGTGAGAGGAGCTCACCAATGGGAGTGTGTCTAGATCTTTTAAGAATATGTGAGCTCCTGACACAATCCAGTCTGGTTAAACCCAGGATGCATTGTAGGCAGGGTGACCTGAATGTTTCTAACCGGTGCAGATGTTACTTTAGACACCTCAACATCCTTCTCGAAAGAATAAAGAAGGGAAGATATCAATGTGGTCAAATAAAATCCGGAGCTTCGCATGGAATGACAAACCAAGTAGTTTCCACCCAGTGTTACACAGCCGATGAAAAGATAATGCTGCCCGACTGTTTCGGAGTGAGACCTCGGCTGCGAAACCGGAGCTGGTCATAAGCACACTGCCCACACTCACATAAAGGCAAAGACATGGATCTCCTGGATAGCCTTAAGATACTGTTGGGGCAAGTGCTGTCAGCGAGTGGCACCTATGAAGGCCGGTACGGCACAAGGGGGGAAGTCCAGGACCATTTCAGATAATCGTTACTGTTGTTGGTCACTGAGTCGGCATGCACACACACCCCCTATGGCCACGCATGGGTCGACCCCCTCCCCTCCTCCTCAGCTGTGGTACAGCATGGCCAGGAACTGGACAATGAGCATGCTGGAGAAGGTGATGAGGAACATGAAGGCGAGGGGCAGCACGTCGATGACCGTCCCCTCGTTCTTCGTGCTCGGGATCTGGATGTAGAAGTCGGCTCCCACGAACTGCAGTGCCAGGGTCGCCACCAGCCACAGTGCATTGATCATGAAGTAGACGAAAGTGCCCTGCACGTTGGGACAGACAGACCAGGCCTGATTTACATTGCATTGGCCGAGTGGCGGGGGGGATGACCCCGGGCTGTTTATGGATCCCCTCTTTGTGCGTTCATTTTTCTCCCCCACTGTCCACTCTCGACGCCAAATGGTCACTTCTGTTGTTATTGTTTTATTGTTCATGTATTTTACAGGATTAGCGGATTATTGGAACAATTAACAATTAATTCGTTGGAATAATAAGGCATAGGTAATTCAATGCCGTTTAAATCTTCTTCTACCACATGCCAAGTACGGTAAGTACTCGCTTAACGCCTGCTGTTTGCACAACGCGTTGTCGCTGGAACGCAATTTTTCTGTTATCGAAGCATCTCCGGTACTCGCGATGACGCGTTGCCAGTACCTTGTTTCTTATCTCGAAGAGTTCCTGCTTCACGCGTTTCCTGTGATCGTCATCTTCCTCCAGAGGCTTGAGGTAGTCACTGATCATGCTCTTCCAAAACTCGTCTTCCTCCTATGCATTCCCATCCACGGGACAGAAGGTTCACTTTGTGCGATTGTCCAAATAACAACAACTTACTCCGATGAATAATATTAATATTGTAATAGTAATAGGTTTTACTCTTTTAACTGGCACAAAAACTGACACCTTTATTCAAGGCATCGTGTTTGCAATAACCACAACACAAGCAATCAAAATGCAAACAAAAGAGACAACTCTGATAATAATATGCACTGTCCTTGAATTTGATTGGTCCACACCCGAGACGGCTTTTCTTAGAGCCTAGTCTCCACTGGTGTTAAATGCTCACCCCGAGCCCTCAATACTCTGATAGTGCGCTGTTTTTGAGTTGTACGCCTTTTGGCGTCTTCTGGTCCAACACCAGAGTGCTTGCCACAAATGAATCACAATAGCTTGCTAATCTCGTCTAGGAGCATTAACCATCACCCACACTTCGTTCATCCATTCATCAAACAAAGATGGTCACCGCATCGCGTGATTTCAGATGCTCGGTCTTTTTTAACTGACAAGCAATGACTTCGCATTTAATTTTCGATTTAAAGCTTTCGTGACTGCAGGGATTCATCTTCTTGGTTCTTTCGGTAAAGTCACGTAGAATGGAAATAAAATAATACAAATAAAACATAATAAAATAAAATTCTCACGACGTTTCGGCCACAACTCAAGTAGCCTTCTTCAGGTGAAGGAACAGAACTGTCGGGACGACAGCGCTTCAATGAACGCTGCAAAGATTCGCAGCGTCTTTTAAGCTAGGTGGGAGAAGTTAAGCGCCTTGACAAAGGTGTTTACATATCAAACAGGATAATTTAGCATTGAAATAGCGGTGTTAAAGTGTTGGATCAGCAGGATGTTAAAGTCAGAAATTAGCTTGTAACTGGGAGATTAGCATGATGTTAATGTGAGGGATTAGCATGTGACTGGTCACGGAAATAGCTATGTTAAAGTCGAAGTTTATATATCAACAGAGGCATTTAGTATATGGACGCTAAACGACTGCAACTACCCAACTATCATACAATACACCGATGTGAAAAAACTAAGTATAAACTACATCAATGTTATCAATAAACTCTATATACTCTCCAATCAGCTGAGCTACTAACAATAAGTCGTTATACATTACAATGCCATATGGCGAAAAAATGGGTGGCGGTTTTTTCTTTTCAACGTTAGCACCACGGAAAGCGACGAGCTTTGTTCAGACGGACGAGTCCATCTATGCTTGGAACGGAGGAGGGGAGAGAAACATCCACGATGCGCTGCTCTGTCCTGTGTTGCGTTACAACTATTTTATAAACTAGACTACTATACATTGCAATGTTATACCTTCCAATCTAAACTACATTGTATAATATCGTATACACAGCCCAATGTAAGCTCTAACATCAATTCCATACACCCAGCCATCAGATTTACCATGGAAGTCGAAAAAGATGGCAAGCTACCCTATTTGGATGTCCTAATTAAAAGGAGACCTGATGGTTCAATGAGCCACTGTGTCTACAGGAAAGCTACGCATATGGATGTTTACTTAAAACCAGATTCCCACCACCATCCGTCCCAGAAGAACTCCCTCATCAAGACTCTATACCATAGAGCCCAATGCATTTCCGACCAGGAACACATTGCCAGTGAACTCTAGCACGTACACCAAGCTCTCAAGGCTAATGGTTACTCCGACTACACAATCCGCAAAACCATCACTCCAGCCATGAAGAAGGATTCTCTTGAGGAGCCATTCAAAACCATCACCTTACCCTACATTGCGGGGGTCACAAAAAAGATCTCCAAAATCCTGAATAAACACAAGATCCAGGTCCGATTCAACACAGTACATAAAATGCGTGATCTGGTTCCGTCTGTAAAAGATGTGGTTCCAGACATACAGTACCCGGGCGTCTACAAACTAAGTTGCCTCTGTGGTAGCAGCTACATTGGAGAAACCAAACGACATATCTCGGACCGCATCCGTGAACATAAAGCAGACTTGAAACACGGTAGGACGAACACCTCAGCCGTGGCAGATCACTGTTATAATTTAGTGGGCTCACAAGACACGGAGGTTCTCTGCAAGCCATCCGGCTACCATGAGACATTCGTTCATGAGGCCATCCACATATACAAACACAGAGGCAATTTCAACCGAGAAGATGGATTCTGGCTTAGTAACCATTGGAAAGACGTTATAAACCATTTCGGTTCTTAATTGATTGTATTATACGGTGACTTTCAGACTGCAGTCCATTCCCTGACAATGTCTCTAAATACCGTTCACACAACGGTCAAAGGTATAGCATGTTGTATAATAAATAGTTTAACATTGTAATGTTTAACATAATTCATAAGGCAATATATGGTATCGTAATTGTATAGTGAATATACAGTAGTGTGGTATACAGTAGGGTTGGTAGAATAATACATAGTGTAATATTACAAGTCTATTTTACAGTCTAAAGTATAGGGTAGTGTATAGTAACGCATTGTATAATTTAATGGTGGGTTTGTCTATGGCAGTGTATATTACGGTGTATAGTCGTGTAATGTAGAAAAAGTTTAGTTGGGGACATATCAATATAATGCATAATGTTAGAGCTTACATTGGGCTGTATATGATATTATACACTGTAGTTTAGATTGGAAGGTATAACATTGCAATGTATTGTAGTCTAGTTTATAACATAGTTGTAACGCAACACAGAACAGAGCAGCGCATCGTGGCTGTTTCTCCCCCCTCCTTCGTTCCGAGCATAGATGGACTCGTCCGTCTGAACAAAGCTCGTCGCTTTCCGTGGTGCTAACGTTGAAAAGAAAATACCACCACCCATTTTTTCGCCATATGGCATTGTAATGTATAACGACTTATTGTTAGTAGCTCAGCTGTTTGGAGAGTATATAGAGTTTATTGATAACATTGATGTAGTTTATATTTTAGTTTTTTATTAGTTTACTATATGGTATTCATTATATAGTGTAGTGTATACCCAGTTACTTTATGTTAATAGCTCAACTTATTGAAGAATATATTGAGTACATTTATTATATTGATGTAGTTTATACTTAGTTTTTTTCACATCGGTTTATTGTATGATAGTTGGATAGTTGCAGTCCATAGCTATTTCCGTGACCAGTCACATGCTAATCTCTCACAATAACATCATGCTAATCTCCTAGTTCCATGCGAATTTCTGACTTTAACACCCTGCTGATCCAACACTTTAACACCGCTATTTCAATGCTCAATTATCCTGTTTGATATGTAAACTCCTTTGTCAAGGCGCTTTACTTCTCCCACCTAGCTTAAAAGACGTTGCGAATCTTAGCAGCGTTCATTGAAGCGCTGTCGTCCTGAGAGTTCTGTTCCTCCACCTGAAGAAACCTACTTGTGTTGTGGCCAAAACGTCGTGAGAATTTTATTTTTATTATTTTATTTCCATTCTATGTGACTTTAACGAAAGAACCAAGAAGACTTTGTCTTTGTTTGATGAAAATATTACCTTTGGTATGGAGGGCGAGGTCTGTGTCTGATTGCTCTGGAGGTCGACTTTTGCTCTCTACTTCTTCTGGATGCTCTGTCTGAGTGCTCGCGATGTCTTCTAGTCTCGCCTCTGCTCCTTCTGAATGCTCCATCTGAGTGTTTGCGATGTCCTCTTCTCTCGACTCGATCTCTGCTCCTTCAGGATGCTCTGTCCCAGTGCTCGCGATGCCCTGTCGTTTCTCCTCGCTCTCTACTCCTACTGGATGATCTGTCTGAGTGCTCGCAATGTCCTCTGGTCTCGTCTCTGCTCCTTCTGGATACTCCATCTGACTGTTTGCGATGTTCTCTCCTCTCGACTCGATCTCTGCTCCTTCAGGATGCTCCGTCTGAGTGCTTGCGATGCCCTGTCGTCTCTCCTCACTCTCTACTCCTTCTGGATGATCTGTCTGAGTGCTCACGATGTCCTCTGGTCTCGTCTCTGCTCCTTCTGGGTGCTCCATATGAGTGTTCGCGATGTCCTCTCCTCTCGCCTCGATCTCTGCTCCTTCTGGATGCTCCATCTGAGTGCTCGTAGTGTCCTGTTGTCTGGCCTCAATTGGACGCAGCTTCATCTCTCTGTCGAGTTCCACCGTGCACGACTCCACTCGGCTGGGAGGGATGATGATGAACTGTTAAACTAAACCATTATTTTTATTTTACCATGTAAGGCCCACTGAGCTAGGAAGCTTTTTTGTAGAATCGACCTGAATATCACAAATTATAACTCAATGAGCGGCTTATCACGTGGAAATTACAGCAGCCAAATACTCTAATCACATGATGATTCTAAATGAGGAGGGAAAAAATCAGGGGATCCGGAGTAAAATCCACACCAACATGGGGAGAGAAAGGAATAGACGCAGACTCCATATAGGCAACAGGCATCGTCAGGTTTGGGATCGAAGCCACTACCTCCTGCATACCAGGGGAGGTAGTTAACATCTAGCCACCACGGCGCCTAAGATACAAGCACAACTAGAATCACAGTTAATAAGTTGAGACAAGACTCAGTATTGACTTGAGTAAAATGTTACGTTGTAAATCCTCCTCCACCCGACACAGCCAATCAATAATCATAATCTGTATTTCTACTGCAGGAGGAGTCCGATGAGCTATGAACCTATTTTCACAGATGCCCAGTAGGTGTAGGGGATTGTAAAGTTAGAACATAAAACGATAGCAGTGCTAAGTATAGGAAAGATAATAAAATAAATAAAGTATATGAGTGCAACTTGCATGAGTACATCAGTTACTGCCAATTTTTCAATACTAAATGCATAACTTGGGGCAAGGCAGCAAAACAACAGTCCCAAACCACACCAAGATAACACAGTCCCTCAATAATATGGGACATAAACGTTGAACTATCGATACACGAGAGGTAAGGATCAAAGTTAAAAGCATGGCTACAGGCTCTCAGTGAGGTGGTGGCACCTTGAACTGTCATCCTCCTGACTCAGTGCCGAGTATTTCTTCGGATGGACGCTGATCCTCCACTGGAAGCAGTCCCACTCGAGTGGCAGTATACAGCATTTCGTTCCATTCAAACGATGCTTGCGTTCCTTCTTCTGCTGGGACAGGAGGATTGACATTGTGCTGAAGGCAGGGTCCTTCAATGATATCAAACCAGCGGGAAGCGCACACAAGCTGGAAGGCAGTTTCAGCTGCTCAGTGAACTGGCGCCAATAACTGTCCAAGCTCTGCGGTCCTCCATGTATGAAGATTTTATTGGCCAACGGGAAACCAGAACACCATGGAATAGACCCACAAATGCGAGGGGGAAACATTGCGTTCTATTCAGATGGAACAGATAGAGTCCATAATTGTCATACTACATTCTCCTGGAAAGTCAGTGAATGACTCCTCCTCGATACCCACCGTGTTGGATTAATGGACACGAGTGGCACAGCCACCACCACCGTTCTTGTCAAGAAACATAAACGATAATTTTGCAAGCTCCGGTCATCCTCTCATCAGTGGATTTTGGCTAACCATTGAACAAAGACAGTGACCACATCGCGTGCTTTTGGGTGCGCTTGTGCGTCCATCTGGAACCCTCTTCCTTCCAATATGAGAAAGCAATTGGAGCTATGCACTTTTAAATCATTACATTGAAAACTAATTTCTTAAAAAACTGCTCTTTGTGTTTAGAAACGTTCCTTCCTTCGCACCTCCAATTAGCACAGTTGGCTACACATGGTGTGAAAGAAGTTCAACATACATACATCTGGACCAGTCCTTGGCCTTCCCTCAAAAAGCCTCAAAAATAGCCAAATGTGATGTAGTAAACATGACAACAATGGAGACAAAGGCGGCCGGGCATGGTGCTGGCCACCTACCCTCTTATGTGCCATTCCGGACTTCACAGGTGCTACTCGCTAACAGCACTTGCCCCAACGGTCGGTTAAAAGCTATATGGGGATCGCTGCCTTCGTCTTGGCGGGGGTTGGGGGCATATGTTACACTTTTTTGCAATGTACGTAGCCAATCATGCTAATCGGAGGTGCGGGACGGAGCAACAGAGGAGAATGGAGCGAAACTCCAAATAACGTTCGACACAAAAACAACAACGACAATAACGATAACACATAAAGTAACTCACCTCCTTAGGGGAGGGCTCAGTAGGCGCCTTGGTCTCACGCGTGCCCCATGATACGTTGTACATGTTGACCAATGAGTAGATGAGCAGCAGCAGGTATCCCGTGGGAATGCAGATGAGGTACAAGAATCCGTGCACGATGCAGAAGAACTCGCGCGGGTGCAGCGCCGCGGCGATGAGATGGATGCCCGCGAGAGTGATGAAGAAGATGCTGCTGGGTGTGAGGATACCGTTCTTGACAATGTCGCCGACCATAGCGAGCAGCGTGCCCGTCATGAGGAACATGTAGATCACGGTGAGCACCATGGCCACCTTAAAAAAAATACCAGGTATAAAGCTCTTTTCAGAAGCCACCTGGCCACAAATGATAGATCAACGAAGTGGCTCATCACGTGGTAATGTATATCAGCAGCCAGATTAAATGCAGAGGGAAGATAGAGAGAACACGTGGACTCCAAATACATAACAGGCGTTAAGGTCGGGATAGGGATCGAACCCACGACCTCCTGTATACCATGCGAGGGAGTTTACATCTCGCCATCGCAGGAGGAGACCTTAGCCATCGGCGTCACCATTGTCCTTTTTGTCCAACCACCACCACTTCTTGGGAGTTACTTTGCATTTATTCCGCACTTTTCCACAAAGTCCTCAAGACCCTGCACTTTGCAAACAACAACAAAATAATGATAGCTCATTGTTCTTCTGGGTTCTTTCGGTAAAGTCACGTAGAATGGAGATGAAATAATAAAAATAATAATAACAGAATAAAATTCTCACAACGTTTCGGCCACAACACAAGTAGCCTTCCTCAGGTGAAGAAACAGGACTGTCTGGAAGACAGCGCTTGAGTGAACCCTGCCAAGCATGGCAGCGTCTTTTAAGCTGTGTGGGAGGAACAGAGCACCTTGACAAAGCAGTTTACATATAAATTAGCATGTAACTGGGGGATGAGCATGATGTTGGTGTGAGGGATTAGCACCACGGAGAGAGACGAGCTTTGTTAAGACGGACGAGTCCATCTATGTTCAGAACGGAGGAGGGGGGAGAGGAGTTTAGATATCAACAGTAAATTAGCATGTAACTGGGGGATTGGCATGATGTTAGTATGAGGGATTAACACCACAGAGAGCGACGAGCTTTGTTCAGACGGACGAGTCCATCTGTGTTCGGAACGGAGGAGGGGGAGGAAGAGGAGGAACCCTCAAGACCTTGGGTTTTCGGATGCCTTTGTCCGAACGATCCGCCTACTCTACACCAAGGCGGAGTGCATGATCAAGATCAACGGCGCCCTCACTGCCCCGGCCAAATTCGAGCGAGGAGTGAGACAGGGATGCCCATTGTCGGGCCAACTTTATGCCCTGGAATTAGAGCCTTTCCTGAATCTCATAAGGCGGAGACTCAGCGGCCTGGTGCTGAGGGAACCAAGCATCAAGTTGGTCCTGACGGCATACGCCGACGACGTCCTCCTCATCCTGCGCTCCCTGGCTGATGTCGCCCTGCTGCATGAGTGCCAGGAGGTCTTTTCGAAAGCCTCGTCATCAAAAATGAACTGGCAAAAGTGCAGCGGCCTGCTGGTTGGAGCGTGGGACATGACTGAGTGTCCTGAGAAGGCAAAAGCCATCAATTGGAGCACAACATCGCTGCACCACCTGGGGGGGTTCCTCGGACCAGAGGAGGAACCACCGCAGAGGAACTGGGTCGAGCTGGAGGAGAAGGTGAAGGAGCGGCTGGCCACCTGGAGTCGCCTGTGCAAGTTCCTCACCTTCAGGACAAAGACGTTGGTGGAGAACCAGCTGGTGACGTCCATACTGTGGCACCGACTCTTCTCCCTGCACCCCCCCATGAGCCTTGTCAACGCACTTCAGAAGCAAGTCCTCGACTTCTTCTGGTCAGGTGGAGGACATCGGGTCGCGGCTGGGGTCCTGGCCCTGCCACTGGACGAGGGCGGTCACGGGCTGGTGTGCGTGCGGAGTCAGCTGGCCACCTTCCGACTGCAGGCAGCGCAAAAGTTCCTGCACGCCGCCCCTGCACCGGCCTGGAGCGTCACGGCCTCCTTCCTCCTGAAACAGCTGGGGGGTCTGCAGTGCTCCAAGCAACTATTCTACATGGACCTGCAGGGCCTCCCACTGGGACAGCTGCCACCCTTCTACAGAAGCGTCCTGCAGACATGGAGCTCCCTCGCCGTCAGGAGGCTGAACCAACCGTGATCGGCTGAGGATCTGGTCTTCGAACCGATCCTCAGGAACCCACAGACAAAGCTGCCATCCACCACCACCACCCCTGGCATGGAGAGGCGCCTCGCCAACGCGCGGCTCACCAGGATGGGAGATCTGGTGGAGCCTGAAACACGGGGCCGGTGGATCGGACCAGCAGACGTGGCCACAAAGACAGGGCTGCAGTCGCTCCGGGTGGCTGCCCGGATCCTGGCCGAAGCCAAGGGGGCCTTCTCAGTGGCAGCGGGGAGAACGCCCCCCATCGGCGTTGGGGATGAAGAGGCCCCTCTCGATCCCCCTCCACCGGAGCTCTCAGTCGTGCCACTGCATCGCCAATGCCGACAAACGAAGGCGGATCACAACCTGTGCCGGCTAGAAGACCTACCGGAGGTGGCCTTCGCAAATGTAAAGAGGAAGGTTCTCTACTCCTACATGGTCCGGTTCCACCAACAGGACACCCTGAGGAGCCACAAGGACCATGCCTGGAGGAAAGCCCTGCCCTGCGTCTCTCCGGAGAGGCCTCGCTGGAGGTAACTCTACTGCAGACCGACGTACAACCGCATCGGCGACCTCAGCTGGAGCATCGCCCACGGCACCGTCACCACCAACGTCTCCCTGGCGCGCTTCACCGACACGTCCCCGGAGTGCCGGTTCTGCGGTAAAGTGGAGACGGTGGCGCACCAGTATGTGGAGTGCAAGAGCCTGGACTCGCTGTTCAAGGTCCTGAGAAACATCCTCCTAAGGTTCAGCCTCCACTTCTCCCCGACGGTCCTCTTCTTTGGATACCCGAAGGGCAACAGACCCCAACATCTTCAGGGGCTGGTCAACGTGCTCTTCGGCTACGCCAAGCTCGCCATATACAGGGCAAGGAAGGTGGCCCTGGAGGGGCAACGTCCAGCCAGCAGCCTGGGCATCTTCCACGCTCTGGTCGGATCAGGGTGTTGCTGGAGTTCCACTACACGCGGCTGACCCACGCCGTGCCGGCCTTCAAGGAGCAGTGGGCGCTGGAGGAGGCCGTGTGCTCGGTGGCAGATGACGGAGAGCTCTGCATGCAGATCTAAGCTACCCGTCGTAGGCCGTTTGACTGTGGGAAGGGCAGCGTGCCGATGCAGCACTTGTCGTAGTTATAAAGAAAAAAGAGAGAGCGAGAGAGAGGCAAATGGAGTAGGAAGAGAGGGGGTAGAGAGAGAGGAGAGGCAGAGAGGGGGGTAGAGAGAGAGGGGGGGGGCAGAGAGGGGGGTAAAGAGAGAGGGAAGGGGAAAGAAAAAAAAGTATATTTTGGGTCTTTCATTTAAAAAGGGGGGGTTACATTAAGCAAAGCATAACAAAAAAAAACCGAAATGATGAACGTAGCAAAGTGCCGACTACACCGGGAGGGTGGGGGGAGAGGGTGGGGGGAGAGGGTGGGGGGGAGAGGGTGGGGGGGAGAGGGGGTGGGGGGGAGAGGGTGGGGGGGGAGAGGGTGGGGGGGAGAGGGTGGGGGGAGAGGGTGGGGGGGAGAGGGTGGGGGGGAGAGGGTGGGGGGGAGAGGGTGGGGGGGGAGAGGGTGGGGGGAGAGGGTGGGGGGGGAGAGGGTGGGGGGGAGAGGGTGGGGGGGAGAGGGTGGGGGGGAGAGGGTGGGGGGGAGAGGGTGGGGGGAGAGGGTGGGGGGGAGAGGGTGGGGGGGGAGAGGGTGGGGGGGGAGAGGGTGGGGGGGGAGAGGGTGGGGGGGAGAGGGTGGGGGGGGAGAGGGTGGGGGGGGAGAGGGTGGGGGGGGAGAGGGTGGGGGGGGAGAGGGTGGGGGGGAGAGGGTGGGGGGGAGAGGGTGGGGGGGAGAGGGTGGGGGGGGAGAGGGTGGGGGGGGAGAGGGTGGGGGGGGAGAGGGTGGGGGGGAGAGGGTGGGGGGGGAGAGGGTGGGGGGGGAGAGGGTGGGGGGGGAGAGGGTGGGGGGGAGAGGGTGGGGGGGGAGAGGGTGGGGGGGGAGAGGGTGGGGGGGGAGAGGGTGGGGGGGAGAGGGTGGGGGGGAGAGGGTGGGGGGGGAGAGGGTGGGGGGGAGAGGGTGGGGGGGAGAGGGTGGGGGGGAGAGGGTGGGGGGGAGAGGGTGGGGGGGGAGAGGGTGGGGGGGGAGAGGGTGGGGGGGGAGAGGGTGGGGGGGGAGAGGGTGGGGGGGGGAGAGGGTGGGGGGGGAGAGGGTGGGGGGGAGAGGGTGGGGGGGGAGAGGGTGGGGGGGGAGAGGGTGGGGGGGGAGAGGGTGGGGGGGGAGAGGGTGGGGGGGGAGAGGGTGGGGGGGGGAGGGTGGGGGGGAGGAGAGGGTGGGGGGGGAGAGGGGGGTGGGGGGGAGAGGGTGGGGGGGGGAGAGGGTGGGGGGGAGAGGGTGGGGGTAGTTTTCTCTTTTTTCTCTCTTATTCTCTTTATTTTTTTTCTCTTTATTTTGTCTCTTTATTTTTGTTTTTTTTGTTTTCTCTGTATTGTTTGGGCGCGGGAGTGTTTTGCGCTTTATTTTTGTTCTCTTTTTTTTTCTCTTTTTTTTTTTCTCTTTATTTTTTTCTCTTTATTTTGTTCTCTTTATTTCTTTATTTTTTCTCTTATTTTTTTTCTCTTTATTTTTTTTCTCTGTATGTTTTTTTCTCTTTATTTTTTTTTCTCTTTTTTTTTTTCTCTTTATTTTTTTTCTCTTTTTTTTTTCTCTTTATTTTTTTTCTCTTTATTTTTTTTTCTCTTTTATTTTTTTTTCTCTTTATTTTTTTTCTTTTTTTGCTGTATTTTTTTTTCTCTTTATTTGTTTCTCTTTTTTTTTTTCTCGTTATTTTGTTTCTCTTTATTTTTTTTCTCTTTATTTTTTTTCTCTTTATTTTTTTTCTCTTTATTTTTTTTCTCTTTAGTTTTTCTCTTTATTGTTTTCTCGTTATTTTGTCTCTTTATGTTTTTCTCTTATTTTTTCTTTTTTCTCTTTATTTGTTTTCTCTTATTTTTTTTTCTCTTAGTTTTTTTCTCTGTATTTTCTCTTTAGTTTTTTTTCTCTTTATGTTGTTTTTCTCTTATTGTTTTTCTCTTTATTTGTTTTGCGTCTTTAGGTTTTTTGTTCTCTGTATTGTGTTTTTCTCTTTAGGTTTTTTCTCTGTTATTTGTTTTTTCTCTTTA